>NW_006399789.1:20771507-20789429 GCF_000299155.1 Elephantulus edwardii
AACCCCAACTATATGATATGGTGTCAAAAGATGAGTCCTTCGGGTTGAAAAGAAATAAAAATATGATGGAAGTATGATGCCTCCTCAGAATAGATACTAACTTAATGATGTGGATGGAGTAAAGCTTTCAGGATCTTCATTTATGGAGGTTAAATGGCAGAGAGAGAGAGAGAACACAAACTACAATAATCCATCAAAATGTAGAATGTATTTAGTACAAGTCAAGCAGAATAGAAAACTGTCAAAAATGAAAGGACTGTTTCAAGATTAGTATTTAGTATCCTAGGCATTAGTGATCTTAAATAGAATTTGTTTTGGCCATTTTGGACAACCATATGGTCTAATATGATGAGAATTAAAAATTAAAGAGGAATGGTATCTAATTTTCATACAGGACATTTAAAAATAGATTCTGAAGTACCATGCTGTGATAGAATAATATCTCCTTGTCACTGCAAGGAAGGACTGCTAATCTGACTCTTCAGATTTATGCATCAAACTTTCATCATACAAAAAAAATGGAAGACGGACATTTAGATATTCAACTGGAAGAGATTCCCAAGTGTTTTGTTCTCCCTCTTTTCAAAGAAAGATTATCTTAACAGAATACAAAAAGAAAATATATTAATAATATGGGGGCTTTCATGACATACTGGGAAAGAGTCGAAGTTGCCAATTCAAAGGTACATTGTTCAAATCCACCAACTGTTACACACACACACACACACACACACAAGACGGGCAGTCTCCTCCATGCATTTTACTGCCTCTGAAAATTCACTGGAGGGTCACCTATGAGTCAGGTCAGTTCCAACTCAGTAGTACATAATAAGAACAACAACTTGTAAATAATATGTATAATATCATTATTACAATAATATTATTGAAGATAATTCTAAAGTTATTGGGCGGGACATCAATGGAAAAATTTAAGTCACCTCCAGAAGGGAATATAGAATATAGGATAGCAGATGGTTTGTGGCTGAAAGCAAAGAACATCTAAAATGTATTTATATATGGAGGTTTTCCCTGAATATGAACAGTATTTTTGCATTTAAACATTTGCTCCCAAATATGTTCAACTCTTTTTTTAAAATCTACTAGTTATTTACAAAATTTGAATACATTACTTTCAAGAACAGATTCTTTCAATTTCCCTCTGCATCCGCCCCCACATCAAATTGTACAACCCAGTGATTAATTTCTTTCTCTCCCAGCACATCCTCGTCCCTCTGCTTCCAAGCTCTCCCATCCTATTGGATCCTTATACTCGTTCTACACTAATGGTTTTATATAATATCCTTGTGGAACTGAGTAAATTCACTCAGTATAATGGTCTCCAGTCCCTCCCAAGTTAGGTAATAATTTACAAAATCATTGCTCCTACATGCTGCATAGTATTCCATTGTGTGAGTGATTTCTCAATCCATTTGTTTGTGGTTGGACATCTGGGCTGTTTCCATGTTCGAGATGGTGAATAACACTGCTATAAACATTGATGTACAAGTCTCTGTTTTTGCCTCGGTTCTCATTTTCTCAAAAGTATATTCCAAGTAGTGGAATAGCTGGGTCCTATGGATTTTTCATGTTTAGCTTTTTGAAGAAGCACCTGTCTTCCAGAGTGGTTGTACCATTTTACTATCCCACCAACAATGTAAAAGAGTTCCTTTCTCGCCACATCTTTTCCAACATTTATTACTTGCTGCCCTATTAAACTTTGCCACTGTTACTGCAGTGAGATGGTACCTCATTGTGTTTTGATTTGCATCTCTCTTATTGCCGATGACTTGGAATATTTCTTCATATGTCTGTCTGCCATTCTATTATCTTCTTCTATTAAAATTGTTTTCATGGCTTTTGCCCATTTTATAATTGGATTATCAGTCTTTTCTTGTGAAAGCCAAGGAGTATTCTGTAAACTGTTGTAAGACTCTTGTCTGAGATGGTATTATCAAATGCCCCTTTCTGGTCTGCAGGTTTTCCTTTTACCCTGTTGGAAAATTTCTGATGCACGCATGGATTTAATCTTTAGAAGATTCCATGCATTTTATCCTGTTAAGATGGTGCATTTATGGTTATATTTGACAGTCTCTTTGTACCTTGGACTAGCGTGACTACACAGAGGCACTTGACTTTGTCAGATTTAATCCAAGTCACATTTACTCTGTATGCTCAGCAAGTAATCTGAGAAACTGGATTATATGCAGAGATTCATGACATCAAGATTAGGGGAAGACTTCCTGCAGTATACATATGACACAGTCTTGCTTGCTGAAAATGAAAGAGATTTGAAGCACTTACTGACAAAGATCAAGGTCTATGTACCCTTTCAGAGGACTGCCCTTCAACATATAAGAAATAAATTAAAACCCTCACCTAGAAGAAATACCATGATAAGTGAAGGAAAACTTGAAGTTGTAAGGATTTTATTTTACTTGTATCCACAGGCAGTAGACAAGAAATCAGATGACAACATCACACTGGGCATATCTACAAAGGACCTCTTTTTACTAAAAGCAAAATATGTCATGTTGAGGACTGAGGTGCGCCTGACCCAATCCAGTGCATTTTCAATCGTTTCATATGCATATCACTTTATATACTTGTGAATGCTTGACAATAAATAAGGAAAATAATAAAAACTGATGCATTTGAATTATGGTATTGGCAAAAGGACCTTAAATATACCACAGTGGCGTAGAGCATTGTGACACAAGCAAAATTGTCAGTAATTCGAATCTACCAACTGATACAGTAAAGAAAGCTAGACAGTCTCCTGTAAAGATAATACAGTCTCAGAAACATTACAGAGTGTGGACATAAATTGCAATCAGAAGGCATTGAGCAGAAGAACAAACATCTCTCTTGGAAGAAGTATGGTAAGAATGTACTTTGGAAGGAAGATTGGTGAAACTTCACCTCACATGTCTAGGAGTGTTATCAGTTGAGACTAGTCCCTGCAGTAGGATATAATGTTTGATAAGGAGAGAAAAAGAGTAATACCTCAAAGACAGATTGATCCAGTGATTGCTACAGTGGGTTCAAACAGCGGCACTTGTGAGGAATGGGGCGGTTTTGTGTTCTATTGAGCATAGGATTGTTTTGAGTCTGAATCAACCAGGTGAAAACCAACAATGAGAATTCTTTTCATCAATTTTATAAATTTTCTCTTTAGAATTCCATTTCAAATTAGATGAGATATCTCTACCTGTTGTGACTGTTGTTATTTTTATAGAAATTTTTTACTAAGTGTAACCTGATTTTTAAGAACTTATGGTGTTTTATACAACATGTATCCTTGTGGGACTGAGTGAGTTCTCTCAGCATAATACCGTTATTGTGGAATGAGTATAAGGATCCACGGGGGCAGGGTGGAACCAGAGGGATGAGCGTGTGCAGAGGGGAGGAGGGATTAATCATGGGGTTATAAAATTTGATTGGTGAGGGGTGAGGAAAATTGGAAGAATCTGTTCTGGAAAACAATATATTCTAATTTTGTAAATAAACTAGTATAATTTTTAAAAAGTAAAAAAAAAAAAAAAAGAACTGATGGTGTGGTGGGTAAGAAATTGTCTGTCTTCCCAAAGGCAGTCAGTTTGAACCAACCAACTGCTTCTCAGGAAAAGATGGATAATCTCTTCTCATAAGATCTGTAGCCTCACAAAAACCTCCTGGGTGCTCAGCTATGAATTAGTTCTAACTTCATAGTACACAACACCACCACAATTGCAGTTGATCTCTGTGTAGATTATCCACATCTTCTCACTATGTGCCTGAAAGGAGGTGGGGGGAATATAATTGAAGAAAGTGATGTGTCTTTAAAAGATCCAGTTGAAGACTTTGCACAAAAAAAAAAAATGGCAGTAAAATGGCTCTAGAAGATTTTGAGTGGTACCGTTGGAAAGATGCTTTTCATATGTTCAGTATGCTGTAAAAGTGTGTGTTTAGGGTGATCTGTCAGGAAAAATTACAGTTTGCCAGACAGGGATAAATCTAAGGTTTTAAATTGGAAAGGGGTATTTCTGAGTGATATGAAAGATTAGTAGTTCAATTTCACCTTGGTTTGAATGTACGGGCAAAGTGCAAAGCAAAAATGACTTAAAGTGACTCTGGAAATTTGCTTCCGGTAACAGCGACAGTATTTATTTATTTATTTATTTATTTTTATCAGCGGCTTTGTGCACATTTTAATGATAGAATTTTTACTTTTTAATGCTTACTGTGAAGAATATTGAGCAGTTATTTTTGGTACAGTGACCCTGTGTATTCCTTCTGTCTTCTTTGATGCTTCCGAAATCATCCACGATTTTGCCCATAGTATCTCTCAGTATGAAAACTTGAGGCTTGAATTTGTTTTCAGTTCTTTGAGCTTGAGTAATGCTGTGTGAGTTCTCATTTTGATTCTCTGACTTTTCATTGTAATATTTTGCTTTTTCTTCTCAAGAAGCCCTTTGAAATCTTCTGTTCACTTATTTTATGCCATTATCTCCTTTTGTTTTGGTTCTTAGCACCAAATGCAATTTTCAGAGTCTCTTCGACATCTATAGGGATCTTTTCTTTCTCCTTTGTCTTAGTAATGACCTTTTTATCTCCTCATAGATGTTGTAATAATATTTTCCCACAGTTCCTCTGGTCTTCTATCATTGATGTTCAATTCATCAATGTATTGAAGATTATATTTTCGTTCTTGTAGACCAGCTTTAACTACATTCAGCTTCAGTTTGAACTTGCAACTGAATAGTTCATTGGTTTCTATTTTGATTGTCATTATAATGACAGTTTACAGAAAAGTTAGATTTTCATTCACTCATTGTTGCACATTTTACTCCCTCCATTCCCCTCCACCAGCTCACTTTAAAAAAAACATGTTCTTTGCTGTACAGTATTTATTGCTTAATTGAATCTGAGTTGTAGGAACCATAAAATAGTCCTAGAAATTGTTCACACTAGAAATTGTGAACTTAAAAAATGAATGTAAAAGTTATGATGACAGATATTACTATCTTTGATGTCATCATGATGACAACCTTTCAAAGTCAATTTGTTAATTTTACATATTTTCTTCATATCCCCAATATCCTACTTGAAAACCACATTTGAATATAAGATCTTTTACTTCTTTTTCCAGATAGTGGAATTAAGCATTCTTAAGTGTAGGGGCTAAAAATATTCAGAACTGTCTCTGTAAAATATGCAGAAATTGAGCTGAGTTGTACTATGAAGACATTTCTCCAGACAGAGAAATAGAGAGAGCAGAGAGAGCAGGTTATTCCTATCTAGCTTGCTAGCTGATGTCAATCATTGGGCAAAGAATATTATAAAATCATTTGAAAAGCAGTTTCCAGAAGGCTTTCTGTATGTATAGGGTGAAATAAAGAAGGAAGAAATTAGGCTTTAACTTTTTATGAGAAGGAGAACTTTTTTCTTTTGACATCAACTTCCCAATAGTAACAGAAATATGCCATCATTTCTTCTTTAATTACTTCAAACAATACAAAATAACAGGGAGCTCTGGTGGCCTAGTAGATTAAGCATTGTGCTGTCAATCTAAAAGATGATAGTTCAAATCTACCAGCTGCTCCACAATAAACGTTAACGCCTATTCAATGTACAGCCTCTGAAACCTGTTGGAGGGTCAATTATGAGTTGATTCTGATGCAACTGCTCATAACAGTAGTATTCCAACAGTAACATGAAAACAGCATCTTTTTTATGTAAATATTTAAAATACAATTGTTATGTGCCATTGGGTCAACTGCAATTCATAGCAACAGTATACGCAATAGCTCTGAACCCCGTCCTATCCTAAGCCAATCTCACTATCTCTGACACACCTTATACCATTACCCCAGTTACTGTGTCAGTCCATCTTATCCAGAATTTTCCTCTCCTGCACTGTCTCTTCACCTTCTATGCATGATGTCCATCTCTAAGGACTGGCCTCTCCTAGCAACATGCCCAAAGTATGTCAGACAGAGTGTCAAAATCCTTAGTTTCAAGGAGCAGCCTGGTTTCACTCTCTCCAGGACAAATTTGTTATTTCTCTTCACAGTCCATAATAAGTTCAATAATCTTCATCAGAACCAGAACTCAGAGACATGGATTCTTCTTCTATAATCATTAGTTATTGTCCAGCTCTCTGATGCATAACAAGTAAATGCGAAGACCATGGTTTGTATCAGGTACACCTTAATCCATAGACTGATAGTGCTTTTCAGCACTCTGGAGAGGTCCTTGACAGCAGATTTTTCTAATGACATTTGTTTTTTTCTTTTCCTGACTTCTGGGGCTAAGTATGTTGATTGTGGAACCAGGCAAGTTAAAATTATTAACAATGTCAATCTCTTCTCTATCTATCATGGTGCAGCCAATTGGCCCAGTGGTAAGAATCTTTGTTTTCTTAATGTTTAAATGCAATCCATTTTGAAGACTACAGACCTTGACCTTCTGCAGCAAACACTTCAGGTCCTCCTCAGTTTCAGTAAGCAAGGTTGTGTCATCTGTATAACATGCGACGTTAATGAGTCTTTCTCCATTCCTGATATTACATTTCTTCTCATAAAGCCCAGCCTCCCAACTGATCTATTCCACATAAAAATTGAATAGGTATGGAGACAAGACACATCCCTCAAGCACTCATTTCCTGATTTTGAGCAGTGTTTCCTTGCTCAATTCTGATGACTACTTCCTGGTTTGAGTATAGATTTCTCATGAGCACACGTAAATGTTCTAGGATTCCCATTCTTCTCACGGTTAGCCACAGTTTATTGTGATCTACACAGTTAAATGCTTGTGCATAGTTAATGAAACACTGATAGACATTCCTCTCATATTCCTTGCTCTAGCCAAGATCCATCTGACATTGGCTATGATGTCCATAATTCCCCAGCCTCTTCTAAACCCAGCTTGCATAGAAGGCAGTTCTCTGGTGATGTGCTATTCCAGTCATTTTTAGATAATCTTCAGCAGAATCTTGCTTGCATGTGATATTAGTAATAGTATTTGATAATTTCTACACATTGCTGATTCACCTCTTTTTTTTGTATAGGAATAAATATGGATCTTTTCTAATTAGTTGGTCAGATAGTTGTCCTCCAAATTTCTTCACACAACCTGGTTAGCACATCCACAGTTACATCTGGTATTCCATCAATTCCTGGGCATTGTTTTTTGCCAGTTCTTTCAGAGCATCTTGAACCTCCTGTTTCATCATCATTACCTCTTGGCCATGTGTTGTTTCATGAAATTCTTCTGCATCAGCCAGTTCTTTCTGGTACTGTGACTCTATTTACTCCATAAATATTCTTTTGAGATAAATAAATAAATATATATATATTTTACAATGCAATGAAATGGCAGTGTATTTGCATGTTGTTGATATTGCTAAGTGCCATCAAGCCCACTGTGACTTATTTTTCTCTCTTTTTCATTGCCATCTGTCAGAACCTACTCATAGCAGACCCTCCACTGAGTTTTCAGGAGGTTGCTCATTGCACAGAAGGAGATTGTCCATCTTTCTCTTGAAGAACGATTTGGTGGTTTTGAATCAACAGAGAGGTTTGACTTTTGGGTTAGTTACACAACTCTCTACCAATTGCTCCAACAAAGTAAGATAAACTAGAGAGAAATGATCTTTCCCTAGATGCAAGGATGGTGAAATATTGTCTCATGTGCATTAAGCATTTTGTCAATAGAAGCATATCCTTAGACAAAGACACCCATGCTGTGAAAGGTCAGTAAAACAGGACCTTCAAGAAATGGCTTGACAGAGGGACTTTAACAGTGGGCTCAAACATGACAGAGACTGTGAGGAGAAAATTCTGATCGGTTGTTAGCAGGATACCATGAGGTATACTAAACCTGACTCCCCCTGACAACAACCACAAAGAGAAACAACAGTTGAATACAGTGTGTGACGCTTATTTTGTTTTTGTGGTAGAAATATTAATAGAACTTTTCAAGTTGTTAGGTGCCATCAAGTTGATGCTGACTCATAGTGACTGTGTGTAAAGAGATTGAAGCCATGCCCAATTCTGGGCAATCTTCAAGATCTCTGCAAAAAATCAAAACCTTTCAGTATCTTGTGTGAGCCTCATAACCTTTATCATGTTCAACTCCTATGTTGCAATTACTATATCAATCCAGCCTGTTGAAGGTTTTCCTCTCTTTGGCTGACTCTCTACTTTTACCACCACGAGAATATCTTTTTCCAAGAACTGATCCTTCTTGACAATATGCCCAAAATATATAAAAAGAATTACTTGTATATATGTGAAGAAATAATTTTCATAATTTATACTCACTAGGAAAGTATTCATATTTTTATGACACTTTATAATTTATAGAGCAGTCTTTTATAATTTTAGAACAGCTTTAATTTAATATTGTTGCAAATATGAAAGTGATAACCAACATGTTGACTTTTAACTTCATAACACCACAAAGTCCTTTTCCAAAGACAAATGCACATTTTCTTCATTTACTCTACTCCAGCATTGGCAGTTTGCCTTGCTCCAAAAGATCTAGTGAACAAACTAGCTTACATGATAGATTCTTACTTTTAAGTAGAACCTATGCCAATTTAATGTTATTTAAAGGACTGGAACCAGTCCTGAGAAAAATGCACCTTGCTAGGGAAGGTGAATAGTCAGAGGAAGAAGAAGATCCTCACCAAGATGAACTGGTATAGTGACTTTAACAGTTAGATGGAACATATAAGAGACTGTGAAGATGACACAAGGTAGGGCACAGTTCAGACATGTTGTTCATAGGATTACTATGAGTCCAAGTTGACCCAAAGGCACCTAACAACAAGATGTTAACTTCAGTGGAATTAGTTGAAATTCAAAGTTCACTAAATTTTCTATTTGTTTGTTAGAATTATGTGGAAATTAAAATCATTTTTCTCTTTTTTAAAATATATTTTTAAAGATTGGTTTAAGTGATTAACAAAAATAAGGAATTATGGTCACTATTCACTAAAGAAAGAATATAAGATTATATTTGTTTAGAAAGAAACATGTGTTTTATGTACATGTGTATATGTTTCCATATAGTATGCAAATGTAGAGTACACAAATATAGATTCCAAATGGAAAACAATGCAAACAGAAAACCTAAATCTGCTTCACACAGCCATATGTCTACCAGGCTTTTCTTTCCACTTCCTTTCCAAAGGCTGTGCTTTTATATTTCCTAGATTTTACAATTGACAAGTGTCTGCCCTCTGCATACCTTGGAGAGCATACATCTTTGTCATTAGCGTTTCTAGAATCACAGCATCCCAACTGGGCAGAAATATAGAAAATAGTACCATAAGCATATGTTCAAGTAATACAGACTTTGTTATTTGCCCATATCTGGATTTCTAACATTAACACAAATTCTTTCCCATTGCTGGAAGATGCCTAATCTTTTTCTTGGGAATATTTTTGTAGGAAGTTTGACTGATTTGTAAGAAAAGAAAATCTTTGATTCATAAAGTACCTTCTTTTTTTTTTAACTTATGAAGATAAAACCATTTTGAAGGTAAAACAGTTTATATTAAGTTAGGATTTTATAGCAGCTCAACTGTTTTAATTGTCATAGATTGACATCGGTGATGCTCATATTTGCATGCACAATCTCTCCCCCTCCTCCCAATTTCTTTTTATAAAAATGCATTTTTGCTAGAGATGCACTGAATAGTTATGATCTTCCCTACATACAAAGATCATATTTTTTGGCAACTCAATTTAGGCATGAAAAAGAATACATTCCTTCTTTATATTCAATATATATGTTACCACAATGCATGTTCACATTTCTAAAAAACATTATTCTTTCTCAGATACACTTCACCTAACAAATTCCTTACTAGAAAAGAGTATTGCGTACTTATTAGAAATTAGAAAGCTAAATTATTAATTTCTTTTAAAAATTGATAAAAAATAATTTTCTTTGTAATTGAGGATTTTATCCTTAATATTCCTTTTTTTGCCCATTTTTTATCTCTCCTCTTTAAAATAATTAGTATTGTAAAATAGGTTTAAAATTGCTAAGAAAGGTTAGGTCTTTAATAGGCCAAATGTCATTTGTTTCTACAATTTATAACATTTTATTATTAACGACTCTAGAAGGAGAAGTTGGTCTATTTCAGTGGCGAGGACAGATTTCTGTCCATCTGTGCTCACATTCCAGCATGTCACTTGTACTTTGGATCTGCATAGCTCTAAGCTATTGCCGTTGCCATAGCAAGGTCAAGAGGTGGAGAAGGCTGTCAGCACATTCTGTCTCAGATGCTATGACAACTGCAAACTGGGGCTTCGAGCATCGCCCCAAAGCAGTCATTCTGTTGGGCCTTGGAGCTGGGCCTTTCCTAATATCATCTTGAAGGAAAATGTTAACATTAAACATTTCAAAATATCATACAAAGAACTTTGTTAATCTCAGTTTCCATAATAGAGTGGCTTATTTCTCAACAGCTTTAAAATTTAGTAAATTCCATTGTGATTTTTCTTCCTTTATTACATTCCTTAATAACTCTGTTGAAGGTAGAGAATATAGGAATCATGTAAATTCTATTTTAGTAAAAATTACTGAGAATAAGTTTGTAGTATGTTAAGATTTGGAAGCAGGAGTGGCATCCACTTCATGAACAACATACCTCTAGAAACTATGAACTTTGAGAAACGGTGATAGTTATAGAAAGGCTTCAGGTCTTTTGTTCATATGGTCACTATGAGTCTCGCTCTACTCGACAGCAATCAACAACATTAAAATTAACTTTATTATTGTTAATTACTGTGGCAATGACTCCAACATGAGGATTCATGGTGACCTCACCCATGAAGGAACAGAGTGCCGCCAGATTCTATCCCCATTGTGTAGTCCAGATAAGATAATTTTGATCCAGAGGGTTTTTGTTGATTGAACTTAAGTCACTATAAAAGGAGCAGAAGCAATGTGGATATGGCTGAGTGTGACTTCTATTAGCATCGTAAAGGGGACCCATCCATCCATCCATCAGTAATGTCCATAGCACCATACAGGTAGCTACGTGCCAGCCCACATGCTTCTGCACGTATTTTTACCAATCGTTGAGTCTGATGTTCATTTCAAGGCTCAAAAGGCTTTATTCACAGTTGTGGAGTTTATTGGGGAAATAGGTTGGAAAAAATATCACAATGGTAGTCCAGGTTTAGTTCAGCAATCCCAAACCAGATTAACAGGAAAGCCGAATTCCTCAATTAGTAAAAGTCCAGTTTCAGTTCAGAACAAATGCAAGAAGCCTTCCTCAATCATCTAGAAAACTTTATCTCAGAGCAGTAACAAGTCAACTTTTCCGTCAATCATACAGCAAGCACAACTTTTTTAACTGTGGTGTTTTTCTCCAGGGTTCTTCAGGTTGCACCTTGCCACAGTCTCTTCACAGTGGTTCCACTATCTCTTCATCCACTCTCTACCACCATCACCATCTTTTTTTCACAACATTGAAAGCATTATCTTATATTGGCCCCACAGCGATTGATGATTTACAAAACCATGTGTTTGCAGTTAAGGTAGCTGGAGATCATGTCCCCAGTGGGGACTAACACAATGGCTAAACAGGCCAATTTTCAAGGGTTGTGACACCCCAGTCACCAAGCTTTTCTTTCTGGTTTGCTTTAGGTTTCTAGCTCCATTCAAATGTATTGAGCATCATAACCACATGCAGGCCTCCACTGACAAACAGATACAGGCTGCACAGGAGATGCCTTGTTCCAGAATACTCTTCATTAATGCATGTTAAAATTAAAACACCCTGCTACTTAAAAAAAAAAATCTCAGTTCTCTTAATGTGCATTCTTTTTCCAAACAGTGCCTATCAGATTGTTGTGGAAGAGTTACACCCACACCGAACCAAGAGAGAAGCTGGAGCAATGGAATGCTACCAGGTTCCTGTTACATACCAGAATGCTATGAGTGGGGGTGCACCATACTACTTTGCTGCAGAATTGCCTCCAGGGAATTTACCTGAACCTGCCCCCTTCACAGTGGGGGACAATAGGACCTACCAGGGATTTTGGAATCCACCCTTAGCTCCACGCAAAGGATACAACATCTATTTCCAGGCAATGAGCAGTGTAGAGAAGGTAAGTTTCCACCAGCATTTGTTCTGGGTTTTTGGTTTGTGTTGGGTTATTATTATTATTATTATCATTAATTATATTGATTTGCATAGAAGATTCATATACATTTGGCTTCATTTTTTATACTGTGCTTCATATATTTCTTCATTTACATTGTGTTGCATACAATCATTTATATACATTATGTTTTATAAAATGAATGGCCATTGAGCTATGCCTACCACTAGTCCATCTTTTCAGGTCTGCTTTCATTCCTTCCTCCTTCACTCCTCCACCAACCAAACTCGAGAATCTTAGTGATTTCCCCTCTTTTAACCCCTTGGCCTTCATTCTTCCTCTTTTCAACTTCTTCACATATCTTACTAGTTGTCTCTCTATTTTTACAATAATAGTTTTATATTGTACTTTCCTTATGATACTGAATTCACTTACTATTACTCTGAGGAAAAACTGAGGTCAAATTATATACAGTATTTGTCTAAAAAGGGGGGAAATGTTACATAGGGTTCATTATTTCTGTTTCCAGCAGTACCCATTGTTTTAGAGTCAACTATGAGAAAGATGAATCATCTTCTCTACAATTTACTGCCTCTGAAAATTCAGTAGATGGTCAGCTACGAGTCAGTTCTGTCTCAGTGACACACAAAATGATACGAGTCATTTCCGACTCAACAGCAATGAGAAATCTTTATAGAACAGTGTTCATTGGCCTGTGCCAAGAAATCTGGTGACAGCCAGCTGGAGGATGTCCTTGTTTTTCCTCATTCTAGAGAACAGTAATTCTGTTATCAAACAAATGATTAATAAGACATGCAAGTAAAATGTTCTGAAGATAACTCAGAAACAGCTGCAGTGGTACATCAAAAGAAAATAGCCCAACATTTAAACCAGGTTTAAGAGATAATTTGGAATAAGCTCTGTCACTTCGAATGCCAGATGGATTTTGCCTGAAATCAAAACTACCAGAAATATATATGTCTCTTTTTTCCTGATAATGTAAATTATATGACTATTTGGGCCATTACAAATTATTTCTAATAGAAATGCCAGAATAGTTAATAGGCTCATGTAGAAAAACCTGAACATAGAGCAAAAGACATTCATTTGAAAAAAGCAAGAGAGTATTGTGTGCTTTGGGATTGAGAAGAGAGTGCAACTGAACTCTCTCCTTTCACAATTATTCTGTCTGCTGAGCAAATAATCTAAGAAGCTGGACTGTATGAAGAAGAATATGACATTAAGAGTACAGTAAGGTTCATTAACAACCTGAAATATACAGATTACAAAACCTTCCTTGCTGAATGAAGATCAAAAAAAGCACTGACTGAAGAAAATCAAAGATGACAGTATTCAGTTTAAATTAGACATCAACATAAAGAAAACCAAAATCCTCACTATGAGAACAATAAGCAGTAGCATCATAAATGTGGGAGAAAACTGAAGCCTTTATAATTTCTTTTTATTATGGCATATCTATACCTGTGGAAACAAGTCAAGAATTAACATTACATTGATAAATCTACTTTACAAGACCATTTTAACAAGGAAAGACTTTTCACAAAGGAAGATAATTGGATGGTCAACAGACACATGAAGAAATGCTCTAAATCACTGACAGTAAATGAGATGCAAATCAAAATCACAGTAAGATACCATCTCATCCCAGTAGCAGTGGCAAACTTTAATAGGACAACAAACAATAAATGTTGGAGAAGATGTGGAGAAATAGGAACTCTCATAGCCAGTTGGTGGGATTGTAAAATGGTACAACCAATCTGGAAGGCAATTTGGCGCTTCCTCAAAAAAGCTGAACATAGACATTATCTATAACCCAGCAATTCTACTGGCTTGGACATTGAGGAAATGAGAACCGGGGCACAAATGGAGATTTGTGCATCAATGTTCATAACAGTGTTATTCACCATTGCAAGAACATGGAAATAGCCCAAATGTCCAACTATATTCAAATGGATTGAGAAAATATGGTACATTCACATGATGGAATACTATGTAGCATGCAGAAACAATGATTTTGTAAATCTCTATCTAGCGTGAGAGGGACTGAACAGCATTATGCTAAGTGAGATAACTCAGTCCCAAAAGGAAAAATAAGGTATAAGACCATTACTGTAGAAATATATAAGTAGTAAAACATGTATGCGGACCTAAGCGGCGGGGAGGGTAGGAGCAGAAGAGTAAGAATTGGCTTGGCAGGTAATCACAGGGTCACACAATTTGATGGGTAAAGGGGTGGTTAAAGGAAAAGGGAACAATTTGTTATGGAAAAAAATGTATACAAATTTTATAAGTAAGCCAGTATAAAAGTAATTTTAAGTGACCTCTTTAAAATGTTTAAAATAATAGATTTCATTTTGAAGACTAAAGTACTCCTGGCCTAAGCCAGTCTTTTATGCATTGGAAATTATAGAATCAATATGTAACAACAAAGAATTGATGCCTTTGAATTATGATGTTGAAGATAATTCCATGCCCTGTGGACTGCCAGGAATATGAAGAAATTTGTCCTGGAAAAAGTGCAACCCGAATGTTTCCCAGATGCATAGATAGGCTTCGTCTCGTGTAATGTGGGTATGTTATCAAAAAGAATTAGTCACTGGATAAAAAGATAATGTTTGTTAAACAGAAGGTCAGTGAAAAGGTGGAAAATGTTCAAAGAGATGAATAGACACAGTGACTCAACATGGGCTTAAACACCTCAGGAGCTGAGAGGATGGCTTAATGCTGCACGGTGCTTCATTCTATTGTAGTTTTCTGAGTCAAAACTATATGGAGTTCGACCTAATATGAGCACAGTGGCTCCAGCTCCTTTATGTTTTCCGGGATTCATGATTTCTAGTTACTGCTTCTGCTTGAGCCTTCTATATAGATAAAGCAACAACAGTTTCGAGTTAAGTGATCTCAGAAGATGGGTGTGCAACACCCAGGACTTTCACCCCCTGTAAACAAACATTTAGGCATTTTTTTCTGACTTCACTCGGGCGTGGTCCACTTCAAAAGACTGAATTTACTGCAGGATAAGCAAAATACTTGTTCCACAGTAGGCTAATGAATCCTTATAAACTTTTCCGGGGGTACAAGTCAGATAGTAAATAACAAGTAACAATCCACTGATTAGAGAAATAGGGTGCCTGTGGCATACGGGACAGAACGTAAACAGAGGCCACCCAGAGGTAGCTGGATGCTGCGCAGTTAGACTCAACTCTCCATGTCGCTGGCAGCCCCTCCTTTTCCCATTTTGGACACAGCTGTCTTTGAACACAGCCGCTGATCCCAAATGAATATTGAAGAGGAGAGCACAACAGGAAGTTAGAAACCAACCCTGGTTCCATTTGTGGGGGAACAACCTGTCCTTTCATGCCTCATGCGGTTTCCTTTTAGAGATTTTTCTTCTCTTAAACTTGTTTATTTTCTGTTTTTTTTTTTAACAGTTCAGTGGATGGAAATGTTGATAGAGATTTCCACAATTTAAAATTCAATCACAAAATGGTATTTTGAACCCTTGTAACTACATAGGAAAGGAACCCTGGTGGCTTAGTGGTTGAGTGCTTAACTGCCAAAAAGAAGGTTAGTGGTTCGAACCCCCAGCTACACTAAGGGAGAAAGATGTGGGTGTCTACTTCTGTAAACATTTCAACCTTGGAAATGTTGCAGGGCATTTTCACTCTGTCCCACAGCATAGCCACTGTGTGAGGTTTTGTGTAATCGGGTCACTGAGTTAGAAATCTGGGGGATGATGTTGAATTAATGTCATAGACTGGCATTTCATCATCTCATTTCACCATTGCTGTTGGAACCCGTTCATAGCTGGCCCTCTGACAAAATTTCAAGAGGCTGAAAATTGTATGGGAAGAGATTGCCTGTCTTTTCTTCCTGTGGAGCCACTGGTGCGTTCTAAACACTGAGAGGCGAGGAGTCGCCTTTGGGTTAACAGTGCCACTCCCCACAGACTACGCCGCCCATTCTCCATGTGTGGTTGCAGTTGTTATTATCCAGTTGTCCATATAGATCATGTTATACTTGTTGTTGTTGTTATGTGCTGTCGAGTTGCTTGCAACTCATAGCGACCCAATGTAAAACAGCCCTAAACTCTGCTCTGTCCTGTGCCAATCGCACTGTCTCTGACATTACCAACCCAATTACCCTAGTCACTGAATCAATCCACCTCATAGAGGGCCTTCCCCTCCTGCACTGTCCTTCCACCCTCCCAATCATGATGTCCCATTCCAAGGACCAGTCTCTCCTTACAACATGTCCAAAGTGTGTCAGATGGAGCCTCAGAATCCTTGCCTCCAAAGAGCCACCCAGTTTAACCCTTTCCAGGGTGAATCTGTTTGTTTTCCTAGCAGTCCATGGTACTCTCAATACTCTTCTCCAGCACCACAGCTCAAAGGCATCAATTCTCCTTCTATCCTCCTTGGTCATTGTCCAACACTCTGATGCATAACAAATGATTGCAAAGACCATGGCCTGTATCAGATGCACCTTAATCTCCAGAGTGACACCATTGCTCTTCAGTACTTTGGAGAGTTCCCTAACAGCAGACTTTCCCATGGCAATATGCCTTTTAATTTCCTGGCTGCTAGTGCCAAGAGTGTTGACTGTGGAGCCAAGCAAACTAAAGCTGTGAACAATCTCAATCTCTTCACCATCCATCCTGATGCTGCCAATTGGTCCAGTGGTGAGAATCTTTGTCTTCTTGACATTGAGCCTCAATCCATATTGGAGTCTACGGTCCTTGACCCTCTGCAGCAGGCGCTTCAGGTCCTCCTCAGTTTCAGCAAGCAGGGTTGTATCATCTGCATAACACAGATTGTTGATAGACCTTCTACCAATCTTGACCCCACATTTCTCCTCATAGAGCCCAGCCCCCCAGATAATCTGTTCTGCATACAGGTTGAAAAGGTATAGAGATAAGATACACCCGGGCATACACCCCCTTCCCAATTTTGAACCATGCAGTGTTCCCTTTCTCTGTTCTGACGACTTCTTCCTGGTCCAAGTGTAGATTTCACATTAGAACGATCAAGTGTTCTGGGATTCCCATTCTTCTCAGAATCAGCCACAGTTTGTTATGCTCTACACAGTCAAAAGCCTTTGCGTAGTCAATGAAAGACAGATAGACATTCTTCTGGTATTCCCTGCTTTCAGCTAAGATCCATCTAACATCAGCTACAATATCCCTAGTACCATGATCCCTTCTAAACCCAGCCTGGACTTCTGGCAGTTCTCTGCTGTTGTGCTGTTCCAGTCATTTTGGGATAATCTTCAGTAGAATCTTGCTTGCATATGAAATCAATGAGATTGTTCTATAGTTTCCACACTCTGTTGGGTCAGCTTTTTATTTATTACAATCTATTTACATTTCTGTAGAGACCATGGAAACAGGCTGTTGATTTGACCATTTGGTGGCTTATGGGGTGGGGGGAACCAAAACACAAAAACCTTGCTTATTTCTCTACTTACCTATATGGTTAGCATGAAGCATTCAGCAAATGACAGTTGTATTGTAAAACAGTTAAGGATGCACTCTTCTTCCAGCTTATTTATACATGACAGGCGCCCACTGACCACCTATGTATCACTCTTTCGCACTGGTGTCCTGGGCTGATAAAAAATGAGATGACTCCAGAATTATTATCATTATTTCTCCAGTACAAAATAGCATTGATAGACTGGGAAAAAGTATTTGGTAATATCATATCAGATAATGGACTTATATCCAGAATTTATGAAATACTTGAGCACCACAACAAGATAAAGGTAAATAATCCAATAGAAAAATGGGCACAGG
>NW_006399789.1:20790589-20842082 GCF_000299155.1 Elephantulus edwardii
TGGGAGGAGGGTAGAGAGAATAGTGCAACAATGAATGAATGGAAACCCAAAATCTCTGTAAATGTTTATGAAAATTAATAAAATATAGAAAATAATAGCATTGGGGTAGAACATATAGCTTTGTGTTTTAGTTTTATCTTTAAGGATGTGATAGATTCCAAATTAACTTTTGTTATTTCATCTTTGATATAAGAAGAGTGTTAATGAATGCCTGTTATTTACAAAGGATTTTTTTTTTCTGGAACTATTCAAATGCTTTGATATGAATTCTCTCTTCTAATTACTAATATATCTACATTATAGTATAATCAAAAAGTAGAATAGCAACAGTGTATTTTAGTAATCTCAGCAAAGAGTTTATAAATTTCTGTGGCGTTCACCATCCAAGGCTGCCTTTGCTTATGTAACTGTGGTTGCTTTTGTTCATGTTGTGTTTTGTCAAGTTGGAACTGACTCAGAGCTGATCCTTCATCAGACTTAGAGAGGCAGTAAATCACGCAGGAGGAGAGTTTCCATCCTTCTCTTGGGGAACAGCTGGTGGATGAGAACAGCGTGCCTTTGGAATTACAGCACAGCTTCCTACCTCTATGCCACTAGAACAATTGCTTTTAGGCAATCGAAATGTCATTGAACATTTACTGGAATGGGAAATAGTCTCTTGCAGTTTACTATGAAGGCATCTTAGAGGATTAGTAGAAATGCACATTTTGTTAATTACTAATTTTGTCAGTACTTTGTTATGTCTCATTTTAAAACCATGCAGTTTACTTACAAGAAACATAAACTTTTGGTTTCTTAACATAGTAAGTAAAAAAAAAACACATTTTTGATAAGGGGAGAGGCAAGCATAAAAAAAAAAAAAAAAAACACATTTTTGATAAGGGGAGAGGCAAGCATATAATTGTTATAGAAAATGCATTCAATTATTCTTGAAAGAATATTGTATTGACTTTATCTTGGGTTGTAACCAATTAATTTACTGATATTTTAGGATTATAATTGAATTTTTTTAAGTAAAATGTTTATTTTATATTGGTTTAATGACAAAATTAGTGTACATTGTTTTTCATACTCTATCTTTCCCATTTTCTTCACCCATCCCTCGTTCCACCCATCATATTGTGTGACCCAATGATTAAACCCTCCTGCTTGCCCATCATCACCCCTCTGCTCCCACCCTCCCCCACCATGAATCCTTATACACATTCTACAATGGTGGTCTTATACAGTATTTGTCCTTACGGGACTGAGTTAGTTCACTTAGCATAATGTTTTCCCATCCCTCCCAAGTTATGTAATGCTTACAAAATCATTGCTCCTGCATACTGTGTAGTATTTCATAGTGTGACTGTATCATAATTTCTCAGTCCATTCAATTGTGGTTGGAAATTTGGGTTGTTTCCATATTCTAGTGATGGTGAATAACACTGCTGTGAATATCGGTGTACAAATTTCCATTTGTGCCTCAGTTCTTATTTTCTCAGAGTATATTCCAAGCAGTGGAATAGCTGGGTCCTATTTATGAAAAGGAATATGGCATCACGACTCATCAACAACATACATTATGCATATGACACAACCTTGCTTTCTGAAGCTGAAGGCTACCTGAAGTGCTTGCTACAGAAGTTGAAGGACTGTAGTCTTCAATATGAATTGAAGCTTAACATCCAGAAGACAAAAATTATCACCATTGGGCCAATTAGCAACATCATGTTGGATGCAGAAGAGATTGAGATTATTATCAATTACAGTTTACTCAGCTCTACAATCACCACTCCTAACACCAGCAGACAGGAAATCAAAAGACAAATTGAATTGGGAATATCTACTGTTAGGAAACTCTCCAGAGTGCTGAAAAGCAATGATGTCAATCTACAGACTAAAACACATCTAATCCAGGCCATGGTCTGCGTGATTACATGGTATGCATCGGAGAATTGAACAGTGACTAAGGATGATAGAAGAAGAATTGATGCATGATACATTCAAGTTGTGGTGCTGGAGAAGAGTCTTGAACATACCATGGACCACCAAGAAAACAAATAAGTATGTCTTAGAAAGGGTGAAACCAAGTCTCTCCTTTGAGGCTATGATTTTGAAGCTACGTGTCACATACTGTGGGCAGGTGGTCAGGAGAGACGTGTCATTGGAGAAGACCATCATGCTTGGAAAGGTGGATGGACATTGCATGAAAGGAAGACCCTGGATAAGATGGATTGATACAGTGACTGGGACAATGGGGGTTGGTGTATCAGAATTAGTGAGATTGGCTCAGGACATGTCAAAGTTCAGAGCTGCTGTACATAGGGTTACAATGCGTCACAGGCGACTTGATGGCACGTAACACCAGTAATGGAATTTCTATGTTCAGCTTTTTTTTTTCTTTTCTTTTTTTCTTGTTGTGTACCGTTACATTGACTCCAACTGGCACAGGAGGAGATTGCCCCTCCTTTTCATGTAGAGCATCTGTTGGATTCAAACTGCATACCTTTGGGACTGAACCACAACTTCTTACTACCAGCCCACCAAAGCTTCCCTATGTTCAGCTCAATCCCACCAATAGTGTATAAGAGTTCCTATCTTACCACATCCTCTCCAACATTTATTACTTACTGTCCTGTTAAACTTTGCCACTGCCACAGGGGTGAGATGGTGTCTTATTGTGGTTTTGATTTGCATCTCTTTTATTGTCAGTGATTTTGAGTTTTTCTTTGTGTGTCTGTTGGCCATCTGAATAACTTCCTCCATGAAAATTCTTTCCATGTCTTTCCCTCATTTTCTTATTGTGTTCCTAGTCTTTTTTCTTGTGGAAGCCCTGTAGGATCCTATAAACTTTTGATATGAAACCCTTTTCTGTAATGATATTGCCAAATGTTTTTGGGTTGTTCCCCCTCTCCCCCCAGTCAATAGGTTTTCTTTTCACTCTGTTGGGAAATGTTTATGATGAGCATAAAAATCCCTGTAATTTTCTACTGTGCTAGCCCTAGCCCACACCCATCCAATAAGCACATTCCTTTATTTTTTTTTCTCTTGATATAACTGAATTATTTTTCTACAATTTTGAACACACCGCAGCACTTTACCTATATTTTTGTGTGTTTCCTGTTTCAAGAAGCATTTTTCATCCTTCAATAAATCTTTATTTTTTTAATTTAAAAAAATGCACACTCCACGATTCAAGATGCAGTTATAAATCTATTTTGGCAGCAGATAGCCTCTCCTATGCATTGACTCGTGCATTTTTTTGCAACATCTTGCATATTAAAAAAATAAACATTAAATAAACTGGATTCTGGTAATATGCAGCGCAGAAGGTAGAACAAACCAATATCAATGTGTGTGTCCCAACACCTACTATTCCCTTAGACCACTAGAAATATAAACATGAAAAATGAAAGTTTAAAGTAATCCCTCTCCTCTCCACCTTCTTCTTTCTCTACTCCATCTGCCTTATAAGAGAAGGAAAATAACTTACAGTGGAAAACGTTTCCCTCTAACAATTAATGTTTTTTAAAGCATGAGTGAGTGTAGTTTTGCTACAATTTCTTGATGAGCTCTCTAACTATTGTGGTTTAACCCTTTAATCAAGCTAGACTCCAAGTGAGAAGAGTCTGAGTGCACAGATAAAAGGTGAAAATGAGATTTATTTCCGCATCTGATTCATGTTAGCTTTGCAAACACAGTTTGTGAAAGCTCATAAAGTACAGTCAATGCAAATAGAATACTATACCAATTATTCCAGATACGAGAGACTTTTTCATTACAAGTTAAAAATAGATATCTTTATCTTTGAAAATACTGGATTTTTTTTTCCCAGAGAGGTGTTTGTGTGTGTGTGTGGGGGGGGGGTGTTATCTCTCTGAACCACATGTGGGGGGAAAATTGTTAAAATTTTGTTCTTTCTAATCCTATTTTATGACCTCAGATTGGTCTTCATAATAGCTGTAGTTCGTTTAATAGGGCATATTATCTGTGCACTGACTATTTTCTTTCCTTTTTACTCCAACAGGAAACCAAAACTCAGTGTGTACGAATTGCTACAAAAGGTAAGATGTTTCCTTCTTTCTTTTGTAAACTCCATTTTCCTCCCTCTAAAATGAAAGAGCTTTGTCCTCTGCTTCAGGGCTAATTAAATGTGGCATTTCGATTACAGAGCATTTGTAGTAGGACCCAGTTAACAGCCAGCCAACTCCTGGGCGTCACTTGAGTGTCTTTTGCATGTAATGGGCTGCTCTTTCCCCTGCTTCAGTACTTGACTGGAAGAATCTTGTTATGAGCCTAGGAAGGATTTAGGAAACTTTAGCAGGGCTTTACTTCTTGCCATTCAGAATCTGAAAGGCCTAATACTGCTGATCAGCCAATGTACTAGGAAAAGCTCAGTAATATCAGCTCAAAATAGAAAGTTGCTTATTTAAAAGCCTTGATTGTTCTCCGTGGTATAAAACAAAGAATCAAACTAGCTTGATCTCACATAATAGTGTAGGTGTGGAGACTGGTCTATATTTGCAACAATAAGGCAGTCTGATTAAAAATTATGTCATTTCTTTTTCACATTAACATAATTTATACCAGGAAATTGGATATGTGATGGCTAAGGATCAAGGTATCTCTATTGCATCAGCATATTATGGTTTAGTCCTCTATTTTCTGAAAAGAGAAAATGTTTTCTTCTTTGAAAGAGTACAAGTGCTCAGAATGAAGGAGCAGTTTCCTGTATCTTCTTATATTCCTGCATTTAAGAGTTATTTCAGTGTGCTAATGAGAAAGAGAGAGAAAGAGACAGAAAGCTACTTGGTGTATTCTAGCAAGAGAAGCAAGAACAAGCTTCCTGCGTGCTGACTGGGCCCTCCTCAGAGGGTTGATTCTCTGTGATTTGCTGCTAGAATTAGCATTAGACCCACATTCATGAGCAATAGTCAATTTGTTTGGACTTAAAATGAATGGCCATATTCTGTTTGTGCTGGCATGTTTCCTTCCATCATTTTTCTCCATCTAATCATCAATCTGCTCAATTAAGCATTTGTGTTTAACTCTTGATTTGTAAAGGCAATAAAGAAAGACTGTTTTCCTCTGACTCATGAGAAGCAATAAAGAGGTTTCAGAGGGAAGGGAAAATACACTTATGTCAAGAATTAAGATATCTCAACATACTTTAAAAAGGAAAGCAAACTAAGGAAACAAAAGAGAAACCAAGGAAGTGCTTATTACTTATTTTAATGCATATTATGTCCAAGAAATTATTTATTTAAAAATATAAGTTAATAGTTATAGGTTAGATTATAACGGAAAAAAATCAATTCTGGTGTGTATTCATTTTGCTTTTCAGATTTAAGACAGTCCCAGAAATGTAAAAAAGTCTTCCATCAGCCTCCCAGACAATTCTTTAGGTAGTGTGCGGATGCACATCTGTGACTGACAAAAGATAGCTGCAGCTACTATTCTTATCCCGTTATCTACTTTACCATGAGTAATTTTAAGTGCTTTTTTTTTTATCCTCTCAAAACAAATAAATATAATAATAAATATAATATTTATGTAGGTGATAGGAAGATTGAGATCATACTAATAACTCTTATCATGTGACTGAGAATGTTTGCCTACTTGTCAGAGACAAGAAGAAAGAGTGGAATTTGTGATAGTTCTGTGTTGTTCAGTAATAACAACTTTGCTGTACTTCTGCCCATAAAGTTGGTAATGTGGTGTAGTAAGTAAAGGAAAAGACTCTGGCCCCAAACTATCTGGGCTCAAATCCTCACTCTATTTCTTACTGATTATTTGGCACTGTGAAAAAGTATTTAATCTAACATGATAAAAATAAGGGGGGAAACCTTTGCCTAAGCCTTTATTTTTGTGATAAATTTTTAAAACTTGAGTAAAGTGCTTGAACAGTGCCTGTCATTATACAAGTACTACATCAGAGTTAGGGAGCTTTGGTGGTTTATTAATAAGTCTGCTGCCAGCCCAAAAGCACGTGGTTTAAATCCACCAGCGGCTCAGTGGAGAATTTTCCTCCCATGCAATTTACTGTCTCTGAAAATCCTCTGAAGGGTCAACTATGAATCGGTTCTGAATCAACAGTACATAACAACAAAATAAAGGTTAACTGATACTGTTTTTGCATCACTGCTTTTCTTATTATTTGTTATTTCAGAAGAACATAATTTCTGTTATGCCGTTTTGAAAGAAATAGATACACACAAACAAACGTTTATTATGTGCATGATTTGGCAACAATTTGCATTTTTCATATAGGCAAATCACACTTATTAAGGGAATATCAACTTATTGCCTGACATCATTTTAAACTAGCACCATGTAAATTAGTCAGCCTTGGTATGAATTTTTTCCAGATAAAATTAAAATGTTTTCTGTTAGAGTGTTTTCAAACAAAATAGATATATCTTCAGAAATTTTCTCTTTTAAGGTAGTTGTGTTTTGAAGACATACTTCATAATGAAGATGACCTAGACTTAATAACTTAGTTAGGACATGAGGGCACCTTCTGGGGAAGAATAAGATTGACATTTCATAGTTATAAAATTAGATTAAAATTCTCTTAAGCCATAATGATTAAACTTTTTGTATTTTATTATTAGATTTGAATGGATTTATGTAGGTGGGTTGGTTTTAATTTAAAAAAAAAAGATTAAGGCATTTAAAAAGTAAACGCCTATAGGTAGAATAATGTTGAATGTGTTGGAGATCCTTGAGAATTTGCAAGATTGAGCTCACTGGCCTCATTGAAATTTCCCTGCACTGGATAAGGTGAGCTCTCCCTCCCCAGGCCAATTTGTATCAGCAGACTAGCCCTGCCTGACTCTGGAGGCTGAATAAAGATGATCTTGAAAGTGCCTGGCTTCATCTTGGGGTGGTTCACCTGAGAGAATCTTGTCTTTCTTATGTCTTTCAGTCAGAACCTTCCCAGATCTCCATCCCCACAATCGTAGCTATAGTTACTGAAGAGTTGAGGGCTTCCTTTCATAAGCTTTATGTCAATATCTATACCAGTTTTATTGGCAAACTTGATTCTCTTGAAATTCAGTATGTTTCTATAAAACTTTTGATTCTCTGGTTATTTTTGTGATCAGCTCCTATTTTATAATATTTTCCCTTTAATTGTGTAAAGCTTAAAAAATGCTTACCTAAGTTTGTGACTTAATAATTGTCTTATACATAAGTATATACTGCGGACAAGTACATGGTCCAGACTCATAATAGGTTCAATAAATATTTGCCGAGTTGCCCATTCAGTATAAACAGAGTTAAAGGTATATGTTTTGGCATTAAATTTAGTCAACTAGTTACAGTAGTGCCAACAGTTTTGAAACTTATCGGTGTATATACTTGAATTTGAGGTATACCAGAAAGATGTTTATCTCTGCTTTATTGCCAATGCAAAGGGATTTGACTGTGTGACTCATAACAAATTTTAGATTAGAATGGGAAGCCCAGAGAATTGAATTTTGCTCATGCAGAGCCTTCACATAGAATAAGAAGCAGTCATTCAAACAAAATAAGAGCTTGAAATTAGAAAGGGAATGAGTCAGAGTCATATCTTTCCATTAATTCAATACGTATTCAGAAGAAATAATCCAAAAATCTGAGCTACATAAAGTAGAATGAAACATCAGGACTGGAGGAAGGAAGACTCATTAACAATCTAAAATATGCAAGTGACACAACCTTGCTTGATAAAAACGAAGAAGACTTGAAGTGCTTACTACTTTTGATCAAAGATTGCAGTCTTCAATGTGGATTATATTTTAAAACAAAGAAAACCTAAATCTTCACAACTGGACCAATAAAGAAACATCATGGAAAAAACATTTAAGTTGTTTACAATTTCATTTTACTTGTATCCACTATCAGGTCCCACAGAAGAAAGTTAACCCCACCTTTTTGCTGAAAGGACCTCTGTCAAGTGCTAAGGAACAGGATATCACTTTGAGGACTAAGGTGTACCTTCCACAAGCCATAAAATTTTCTGTCACCTTATACACCCGTAAGAGTTGAAGAGTAAACAAAGGAAACCAAAGAACTAAGCCATTTGAATTGTAGTATTGGTGAACACTGTTGAATACACCAAGAACACCCAGAAGAAGAACAAAAGATGTTTTGGAAGTAGTATGCTTAGAATGCCCTTTAGACATGGGGATGGTGAGACTTCATCTCCCTTCTTTATCATGTTATGAGGAGAGGAAAAGCCCTGGGGAAAACATACTTGTAAAAGTGGTAGGTCAATGAAAAAGAGGAAGACTGTCATTGAGATGGGTCGACAGAATGGCTGCAACAATAGGCTGAAAAATGTCAATGATTGTGAGGATAACACAGGACCAGGGAGTATTTCCTTCTATTGTACATACAGTCACTGATTTGGAACCAAGTTGATAACACCTAGCAATTTGAATTGAGTTTAATTCTCATCTGTCTAAATATTTGCTCTATTTTCTTCTGCTGATTATGATATTCCCTCTTATGCTCAAAATAATGGCAAATAGAAAATGTAGCTAAATTTATGTCTTTAGCTTAATCACTGCCATTCTTTTGACTGTATTCTATGTTTCATTTGCTATTGAAACTCACATTTCAGTATCAAGAGCATGTTCTAAGGATTTAATTGAAATTAAGAGTACAGTGTGTTTTAGGAGAGACACCAAAGGAAATTACTTTTTATTGTTTGTATCCTGAATAGAGAACATGATGGATAAATGATTAAAATTCTGTTAAATATTCCAAGAAAGAAAATAACTCAAAGACAAAATACTTGCCAAAATTTACTAACAAAAACTTCTCTGACATCATTAGTCAATGTGTTTTAATTTTGTCGTTTTCATGTAGAACCTTTTAATTGGATTACCATTACCATTATCACCATTATCATCACCATCATCCTATGGAGTGTGCGTGATTGTGTGTTAGGTGCCCTTAATTCACTATGTCTTATATTAATAATAGATCAAAATCTTGCCCTATTCTGCACCAACCTCCCAGTCTTCATCATATACAAGCCCATAACTGCAATTACTGCGGCCACCTTTCTCATTAAGGGCATTCCTTTTTTTTTTCACTTACTCTCTACTTTTCCAAGCTTGATGTCAATTTAGCACTCTCTACTTTGCACTTTACAGGATCTCCTTTGAAGGAAAGCAAATATTCAGCACAAGCCCATTATTTACAGTTTACTCACCTTGAACTATTCTTAACTCTTTGATAATCAATTCTAATTTCCAGACATAAGCCTTCTCAGAATACCAGTATCAGAGCCTCAATTTACCTTCTTTCCACGATGTATCTGTATCACACATCTCTAAAGATATTTGAGAACAGTTATAAGGCGTTAAAAGAAATCCCAAAAGTCACAGAGCTGTGGAAGTACAAAATTAAATTCACTTAAAAAATTATTTGAAAATTTGTTATTAATGCTAATAGAGAACACTTCTAAATTATTACTTGATGCTTCCTTTAGTGATGTAACAGGTATAGGGTAAAACATGAAAAGTTTACCTATTCCCTGAGCCTACACTTATTAGAGGATGCGGGACTACTTAAAGATTTAAAATACTGCTAAAAGGATATGTTGAGAACACTTTTTAGAACATCATAAGAATTAGTTGTTCATTTAGGTACTTGCATAATTATACTTTGATTCATTATTATAATTAGTCTCTATGGAGTTCTGAAGCAATTCTATTTATCCATTACCTATTCATATTTCTGTCCTCTTTCTACATCTAATATATGGGTAATTCTGGCTTACAAACCTGAATGTTCACTGTAGAGTAGACAAGATAAGACATTTGAGAGTATGTGTTAGACATTGGAACAAAATGAAAATAAAGATTAGACAATAAAAATAAAGTTTTATATATAACACACACACACACACAAACACACGCATACACACACACACATGTTATTGTTAATTGCCTTCGAGTTGAGCACAACTTATAGGGACCCTATGAAAAAAGACCTGAATTCCCTCTACAACTCAAGACTTATAGGGACCCTATGAACAAAAGGCCTGAATTCCCTCTACAACTATTGACATTTATCAAAATTATATCTCTGTGTGTGTGTGTGTGTATATATATAGAGAGAGAGAGAGATTGTTTGTCTTTGAGATGGAACCAAGCCACAGCTGACCCTCCAGTGGCTTTTTAGAGGCAGCAAACTGCATAGGAGGAGATTACTAGTCTTTCTTCCGTGGCACAGCTGGTAGATTCACACCATGCACCTTTCGCTTGGCAATGGCTACTAGGCAACCTGCCTTCCTTTAGAGAATGGTGGTAGTAAAGTAGAAACAGCATTGAGTAAAAGGTTAAAGACATAGAAAGGGTAAACTGTGAGAACATTCTACCTACAGAAAAGAAGTTGACCTCAGGCCCATCTGATTGAATACTGCTTTACCTTATTAGCAATATTGTCGATTCAAAGCTGTAACTAAAAAAAAAAAAAAAAAAAGGCTGTAACTCAATAGAACGTGGGGAAAGAAAGAAGTTTAATAGAGCCATTCTAGAAGTTGTCCTAAAATTGCTATATTATACTTGAAAAAAATGACAATAAAATCAGTACCAACCTAAGAACAGAAAATTCCTGTTGTCTTTCTTGCTAGCTTGCTTGAGTATTCTTACAATATAAAAGTTTACCTTCTAGAGATGCATACTGTAAGTAAAGAACTTTATCAGTAAAAGGATAAAAAGAGTTTAGATATGGTAATTAATGGAGAAAGTGTTTAGGCAATAATTACATCAAATGCATGGAATTTTGTGAAGACGAGAAAGAGATGGAAAAAAATATACCATATTAAAAGATATTTTTTTTTTAATCTTAAGAACATGAATAGTTAGAACCTGTTAGAAACAAACATATACCCAATTCTCTACAGCAGTGGGCTCAAGTAGACCAGAAATTATGAAGCTGACCCAAGATGGGGAAAGTTTCAGATCTGTTGTTCAGAGTGTCTCTATGAGAAGTGCTTAACTTCATGGAACCTAAAAGCAAAACTACTGCTTTTTGAAGAATCCCTGGTGGTTCAGTGTTTAAGTGTCCTCTGGTAATCAAAGGTCATTGGTTCCAACCCACCAGTGGCTCTTTTGAGCCATAAGTTATGTATCAGCCTTCTGTAATGATTACAACCTTGGAAATGCTTAGAACAGTCCTACTCTGGTCTATAGCATAGCTGTTAAACAGGTATGAATGATCTTGATTCCGACAATAACAAAAGTAGATTACTTAAAGTCCAATAGAATTGTAAAGATGACACTAAATAGTATAGGAACTGTTGTTTTGTATTTGGTAGTTTTAGGCCATTTTTAGATTAGTCTTTTTGTTGTTTTTAATGGTGACAGGGCCTGTAGATTTTCACAGTCTCTAGTGGATTCCAACCACCAGAGAAGTGTGACGTTTGAATTAGCGTGCAGCTTCCAATGAATGAACTGTGTCACCAGAGCTCCCTCTAGTTGGATACATATTCGAAATATTAATATAATCTTATCAGCATCTTTTAGAAATATGAAAACTTCACTTTAAAGGAATAAAATTTACCATTTCATGATTGTTTGAAACACAGTGTGAATGAAGGAATGTGTGAAATACAATGTATATGAATGAAACACAATTGTAAGTCAATTGTGTATGCAAATCAATATAAAATAAAGGCAAAAAATATCCTGTTGACTGTGGCAAAGCCAGTGTTATGCGCTTTCCTTCCTGTCAGTCCGTGATTAATTCCTCCGCCTCCTACAGAATGTCTTCATATGTAAGTAAGGTTTACTGGTGATGACAATATGAAACTGAACTGATATAATCCTTGTCGTTCTGTAACATCGACGATTTTAAATAATGGGTGAAATTTAAAATAAAATATGCAAAGTGTGCTTTGTCCATAGGAAAAGGACAGAGTTGCTGTTGGCAAATGAGATAAGCAATGGTTGTAACCCAGTGTAACTAATGTTAACCTGGTATTCAGATAGCCCTAGCTTAAAACTGTGCCTCTGTTATAGATTAATTGTTAGGCATTGAACAATTTACCGAACTTCTTTGCTCTTGAGTTTTCTTATATGTAAAATGGAAATGGGGTGGAAAAGAATTACTTTGCTGAATAAAAAGTAATACATAAAAGTATACAAATAAAGTATCTTTAGTAAGAAACTTTTGAAAAATGGCAGCTATTAGAACTCATGTTGCTATTATTATCATTATTTATATTATCCATAATAATTTATGGCTGAAAAGGGATAAGAAGGACTTTATGGAAGAAATAACACTTAAACAGTCCTTTATGGTTGGATATTATTTTGAAAGTTATATATAATGGGAAGGCAATTCTATTTAGATACACAGCCTCAGAAAACTCACTGAAAGGTCATCTATGAATGAGTTCTAACTCAATGTCAATAAGGGAAAAGAAAAACTTTAAGATCCACTTAAGCAGATTTAATAATTTTAAATTCTTTCATAACAGCATCTTGATTGATGTTTGACCAATCAATTGGCTCCTATTACCCAGCCATGAAAACACATAACTTTATTTTTTTTAAGTTTTTTTTAAATTTTATTTTATTGTTTTGTGTGTGTGTGTGTGTGTGTGTGTGTGTGTACTGTCAAATCAGATCTGACTGGTACAGGAGGAGATCCTTCCTCAGAGCATCTGGTGGATTCAAACCGTGTACCTCTGGGATTGCAATGCAGCTTCTTGCCACTAGGCCACCAGAGCTCAAAAACAATAATTTTAACCATCATACTTTCCTTCCTGAATCTTCATTTCAGAGGGACGTTCATACCTATAGGAATGAGGTAGCAATCTCTTTGAAAAACTGAGTAGATTCAGAAAGTCACCATTACAGTTCCAAACGAGGGGAGAAGCTTAACATGGCAGAGGCAGAGTCTAAGTGGAATGAGGAAGTAAAAGCCATGAAAGATGTCAGATTTCTTCAGAGTAGAGAGACTTCCAGAAGAGTTGTCCAGTACCAGGTACCTGAATCTCAGTTGGAGGAGGAGGGTTGGTATATAAGGGAGAAGGTTAAGGCAGAGATAAATGAGAACACATACCAGAGAATTGATCCAATAAGTAAATGACTTAAGGAGGGTGATTGTAAGCTTTCTTAAGTAAGAGAGGTGATTATAAATATGTAAAGGGGAAAAATAATCCAGAATGAATCTCATGTTGTTGGGTTAGAATTGGAAATAGTGATGTGATTTCATGATGGTTACATATGTAGAGAGATAGAGCTAAACTCAACAAATTCAGAGCTAGACCTCCAGCAGATTTTCAGGGGCTGTAAGACACATGAGAGGAGATTACCCTTCTCTCTCCTGGAGAGCAGCTAATGGATTTGAACTCTTTGCCTTTGGTTTGACAGCACAACTCCTTACCCTCTAGAGCTAACTGGGGGGACACACAGGTATAGAGAATAAACAGAGATGAAAGTCTGTATATGTGCTTCCTTCATCCAGTCAATGGAAAGGGTTCCACTAGATTAAAAGTTACTCAAATTGAGTATCAGAATAAAGAATTTTCTGTTGTTGTTGTTATGTGCCATAAGAGCTATCAGTAAGCATTATAATATCATAAAAATATAAAAAATTACTTCAGTAAATGTTATAAAATAGGAACCACAGTAGTGCTTATAAAATAGGAACCATGACTTCTTCCAGATATAAATATAAATAAAAAGAAATTGGAAACAAGATGTTTACATAGTTTGAAAGTATTTCCCATAAGAACTCATTAATTACAAAAGGGAAAAGATTAACTTCATAGAGGAAAAGACTGACAGATACTTTCATCAAGTGATCAAAGTGAACAGCATCAGTAATGGGAAAATTAATATCCGGTACCACAGTATTGCAGTGTGAAGAACACAGCATCGCTTTTGTGATGTTCCTGTCAAAGATCAAACTCACTGCCATCGAGTCAGAATCAACTCTTAGCTTTCCTCCCAGTGGTTTTCAGAGACTAATTCTCACAGGAGGAACTGTCTGCCTTTCTCCTGTGGAACAGCTGGTGGGTTTGAATCATCTACCTTTGCATTGGCAGCACCACTTCTTACCCATGAGGCTACCGGAGCCCCACCACAGACATTTAACCTTAATCTAACCAAGAAGAAACATCAGGCAAATCCAAATTGTAGACATATGACAATGTAACTAGGTTATAGTCTTCAAAAACATTAATGTCATGTATGTAAAGAGTATATATGCTGGGAGTGGCTCCACTCTAAAAGTCCATTTTTTCACATCTTGATGGAGCACGTGTAAGGAAAGTCTTGGTTTGTGTTTGGTCTGTGTTTGGCTTGCATTATTGATAATGCAATCAATATTGAATTCTATATTCTTTGATGTTGGGTTGTGTTATTGGGGTTTTTTCTTTCCACAAGTGCAGTGGTGTCAGTTGGCCTGGACTTTTGCCCTAGCTGACACGGATGGAGCAGAGTCAACAGCATTTGCTGGGTGTGTCTTTCAAATTCCATAGGGTCCTCTGGCCAAATTTGTTAATATAAGAATGTACATTCTTTAAGTGGTACAGCAGTTTTTTGTCTATTTGCTGTACTGAATAACTTGGAGTCCCAGTCAATGTGCTATAAATGTATCACATGCCATGATGTTTATGTCCATCATGGACAGTGTTTGGAGGAGCTTCCAGGTTGATTCAGGTTAGGAAGGAGGAGTAGCATCCACTTCCTAAATCAGATGCCTTTGGAAACCCTATCAACTCTATAAACATAAAACAATGATGTTAATTATAGAACAAAGTTCAGATCTTTTGTTCATAGTTTCCCTATGAATCATATTAAACTTGACAACACATAATCTAAGTGAGACTAGTGTTGTTACATTTTTCTACTTTTTACTTCACTCTGCCAATTTGCTGTACTGAAATCTGGGTTTACTGTGATGCTGAACATCGTGTCATTAAGGTATTAAATACAATAATTGTTTACCAATGTGGACAATGTTTGGTGGATCTCCCAGTTGTAGGACAGGTTTGAAAGCAGTATTGTCCACTTCCTAAACCACATGCCTGTGGAAACTCTATGGACTTGGAGAAACTATGATAGTTATAGAAAGGCATTAGATCTTTTGCTCATAGAGTCACTGTGAGTCCTGCTTGACTTGACAGCAATCAACAACAACAAAATAAAGAGAAAACTGAAAGAGACCATGATTATTGACAACTAAAGCCAACACGTCTTTCTGAATTTGATCTATTTTTTAAAAATTTGTATTTGTTTACATATAATCATTCATACAAATTGTATTTCATACATGTATTAGTGTTTTATAAATTTACTTACATTGTTTTGTTCATGTACTTTGTGGTTTTTTCAACAACAAATTGTATGCTGTTGTTGTTACGTGCCATCAACTCTACTTCAGCTCATATCAATCCTATGTACAATAGCTCTGAACCCTGCTCAATCCTGAGCCAATTTCAACGTTTCTGATAAACCAACCCCAGTTACCAAGTCGATCCACTTAATCTAGGGTCTTCCCCTTCTCCTGAAATGTCCCTCCACCCTTCCAAGCATGATGTCCCTCTCCAAGGACATGTCCCGCCTTGCAACATGCTCAAAGTATGTCAGACAAAGCTTCAGAATCCTTGCCTCCAAGGAGCAGCCTAGTTTCACCCTCTCCAGGACAATTCATATACATTTTGTTTTATATCATTATCATTGGTCTAAGCCTATTATCACCCCACCTTTTCAAGTCCCCCTTGAACCATTCCAATTCCTTCACCTCATCCACCCACCAAATTTTGCTAGCCCAGTGATTTTTCCCCCTTCCCCTTTTTCTGACTTCTCTTTTTTCTTTCTCTGCCACTTTTTATTTTTTTTTATTCATAACTATCTTTCTCAGTTAGCTTACTATATTTTTATAAAATAGTGGTTTTAGGCAGTATTTGTCCTTATGAAATGGAAGTGTTACTCTCCACATAATGTTCTCTAAACTCTCCCATGTTATATAGTATTTTACAAAATTGTTGTTCCTTAGAGCTGCATAGTAATCCATTGTGTGGGTAAATCACAAATTCTCAAAACATTAGTTTGTTGGTGAACAATTGGGCTATTTCCCTTTTCTTGTATTTGTGATAACACTGCTATGAACTCAGATGCACATATCTGCATTCATTTCACAGTTCTGATTTACCTTGTGATATATTCCTAGCAGTTGAATAGTTGGGTCATGGGAATTTTTATGTTCAGCTATTTGAGGAAATGCCAAACTACCTTCCAGAGTAGTTGTGCTGTTTTCCAATCCTACCAGCAAAACTGAAGAACAAACTCAAACCTCGAGTTGCTAAACCCAGGAATTATTAAAAGAAGATGGAAAGAATATACTGAGTCACTGTATCGAAAGGAATTGGCAAGCACAGAAGAATTTCATGAAACAACATATGAACAAGAGCATATGGTGATGAAGGAAGAAGTTCAGGCTGCTTTGAAGGAAATGGCAAAAAACAAGGCCCCAGGAATAGATGGTAAACCAATTGACATATTTCAGTTAACAGATGCTACCTTGGACATGCTCACCAAATTGTGCCAAGAAATATGGAGAACAACCACTTGGCCAACTGACTGGAAGAGATCTATATTTGTTCCCATCCCAAAGAAAGGTGACTCAACAGAGTGCGGAAATTATAGAACAATGTCATTGATTTCACATGCAAGCAAGATTCCACTGAAGATTATCCAGAAACGACTGGAATAGCACATCAGCAGAGAACTGTCAGAAGTCCAGACTGGGTTTAGAAGGTATCGTGATACTAGGGATATTGTAGCTAATGTTACATGGATCTTAGCTGAAAGCAGGGACTACCTGGGGAATGTATTTCATTGTGTTTCATTGACTATGCAAAGGTGTTTGACTGTGTGGATCATAATAAACTGTGTCTGACTCAGAAGAATTGGAATCCCAGAACACTTGATCATACTAATGAGAAAGTTATACTTGGACCAAGAGGCAGTCGTCAAAACAGAGCAAGAAAACATTGCATGTTTCAAAATTGGGGAGGGCATACGCCAGGGATGTGTCCTCTCTCCATACCTTTTCAACCTGTGTGCAGAACAGATTATCCAGGAGGCTGGGGTCAGGATTGGTGGAAGATATATCAATAATCTGCGTTATGCAGATGACACAACCCTGCTTGCTGAAACTGAAGAGGACCTGAAGCACTTGCTACCGAGGGTAAAGTACTGCATCCTCCAATATGGATTGAGGCTCAATGTCAAGAAGACAAAGATTCTCACCACTGGACCAATTGGCAGCATCAGGATTGATGATGATGAGATGGAGATTGTTCACAGCTTTAGTTCACTTGACTCCACAATCAATATTCTTGGTACCAGTAGCCAGGAAATTAAAAGATGTATTGTGAGGGGAAAGTCTGCTGTTAGGGACCTCTCCAAAGTACTGAAGAGCAATGGTGTCTCTTTGGAGACTAAGGTGCGTCTGATACAGGCCATGGTCTTCACAGTCACTTGTTATGCATCAGAGTTGGACAATGACCAAAGAGGATAGAAGGAGAATTGATGCCTTTGAGCTGTGGTGCTGGAGAAGAGTATTGAGAATACCATGGACTGCTAGGAAAACAAACAGATTTGTCCTGGAAAGGGTTAAACCAGGTGAGGCAAGGATTCTGAGGCTCCGTCTAACATACTTTGGAAATGTTGTGAGGAGAGACCGGTCCTTGGAGAGGGACATCATGCTTGGGAGGGTGGAAGGACGGTGCAGGAGAGGAAGGCCCTTTATGAGGTGGATTGATTCAGTGAGTGGGGTAATCAGGATGGGTGTGTTGGACATAGTGCAATTGGCACAGGACAGAGCAGGGTTTATGGCTGTTATAAATAGGGTCGCTATGAGTCACAAGTGACTTGACAGCACATAACAACGACAACAACATGTCAGGATGTGTGAGGATGGCACAGGAAAAACAGGGTTCAGATCTTTTGTTTACAGAGTTGCTATGTGTCACAGTTAACAATAACAATATTGGAAACAAGTACAGTGGAATGAAGCACTGAATTTGTGCCTCAACTTGACACCTCTAGGAGCATCAGCTATTACTTAGAGGTAAATAAGACTTATTAACAAAGTTGAAGACCTGAATGTATTTGTTCATAAAAGGAAAGATAACAGTTTTGTCAAATTTTTTCAAGATAAATGAGTTAATAAATTCTCAGAAGTATGTGTTGATTTTTCCCAATGCAAAAAAAAAAAAAAAAGCGAGGGTTAGGAGAGGGACGAGATCACTACATACTTCTGAAAATTATGTCAGTCTAGAGACTAAGATGCACCCAATTCAGGCCATGGTTTTTGCAATTACTTGTTATGCTTCAGAAAGCTAAACAGTGATTAAGGATGACAGAAGAATTGATGCCTTTAAGTTGTGGTCCTAGAGATAAGTCTTGAACATACCATGGACTTCCAAAAAATTAAATAGGTTTGTCTTAGAGAGGGTGAAACCAAATTTCTCCTTGGAGGCTAGGATTTTTAAGCTCTGTCTCACACACTTTAGGTATGTGGTGAGGTGAGACCTATCCTTGGAGAAGGACATCATGCTTGGAAGGGTGAAGGGACATCACAGGACAGGCAAACCATGAATGAGATGAATTGTTACAGTAACTGGGTCAATGGGAGTCAGTCTGTCAGAACTAGTGAGACTGGCTCAGGACGTGGCAGGGTTCAGAGTTGCTGTACATAGAGTGGCTATAGGTCACAGGCAACTTGACGGCACATAACAATGTGTCGTGATAGAAGAAAACAAATGGAGAAATTAAAGTGTAGAGAAGAGTTGAACCTGTGAAATAAGGCATACGGACAAGTTATACTAACCGAAAATTCAGAGAAAGTTTGTCAAATTAGATGATTTATCTCAACAAGTTAGGTTAATCTTATATGAAATGTGTCCGAAGAGCAAGAAAAGACCAGAAAAACATATTTTAATTTTTAATTTTTTGTGGCAAATTAAAAAAATAACATTTAAAGCCAAGAAAAATTAACAAGACATATTTGAATAAGATGATCATCTTGGAAATGTTTTGACATGTGAATATTTTCTTTTTTTTTTCTTATTTCCATTCATTCATTGTCGCACTTTTCTCCCTGCCCATCCCCCTCCAACTTTGCTATTCTCGTTGAAAAGTACAAGAAAAATTCTCTCATTGTTATATAATCCTTGCCCCCAAATCAAGTCTACTATGCAGTCTTCAGTATAGACTCCTGTCATGACAGTAATACCTAATCATATATCCCTTTTAAACAGTTTTCTCCCTCATCTCTTCATGTGAACATTTTCTTAAAAAGAAATCTAGTGTAATATGTTATCTATCCTAGCCATCTGGGAATTTATACCTGATTGCAGCCAGCACATAAAGAGAATACAGACATTGATTGGAATATTTTAAAATATGTGAGTTAAGAAATCAATACCATAATGTCTTTAATAAATACTGATATGAATACACCATATGAGGGAAGTGAGGAGGTAGTCAGGTATTTACATCCAAGACACTCAAGATCATGATTCCAGCTTCCTCCTATTTAGGAAACAAGTCCTTGTAAAGATACACTTCAGGGTAGAGCAAGGCTCATTAAAATTTTATTGTAAATCATGAGAGCCTATTTTGTAAAATACCCCGTTTTAAACCAGAAGTAATGTTGTAAACATATGAAAAGGAATTTATTCAGCTATATCTCTGAGGAAAAAAAATTCATGAAGATATGTCTTAGAAAAGATGTGAATGTTGTAAGAACAAGTGACAGACTAAAAATTAATTTGTACAACAAGCTTTAAGTCCTATGGCAGGCACACCCACAGTTGCCTTCTAACCTCTTTATGCCAGTGCCTCTCTTACCAATATCAGCATTGTCTCATTCCTGTCTTTTTTACATAAAATTTATAACTGTGCCTTAATCATTATACATGCACAGTTTTTAAATTAGCAGCTAAAAATCATGTGGGGTTGTGCTGTAAAGAATTTATACTCTATTGTGCATTGTAGCATCCACTTTGTAAATTTCATGGCTCTGGAAACTATGATCTTTGAGAAACAACAATAGTTGTAGATTCATAGGGTCACTATGGGTCGTGCTTGACGGCAATCAAAACTAACAACATTGTAGCATTTTTTTATGGTTGTTAAGGAAATTATTTCAACAAATAACCTTTCATGGTTATATTTAAATATACTGATTAATGCAAATGTTTTATTCATTATAATAAAATTTATTTACATTTTCAAAAGTACTTCTGTGGAAATAAGCTTTATCTCCATTAAACTAACAAAGCATACATTTAAATTGAAATTTTATTATGTGCTGATGATAATATTTAGAGTTTCTTGTCATATAAATTCTTTTCAACATATAAAGAATCATAAACCGAATTGTGTGTTTAATGACTTAAAATTGTTCTTTCTGTCAAACATTAATAAGAAATCTAAATGTTGTATAGTTCCCAAAAATGTACCTAAGAAACAAAAGCAGAAAGATGTAAAAATGAGAGCACTATAACTCTTTATGTAAATACATAATCTTTAAAACTATTTTGGTTGAGCCTAATTTCTTTTTCATATATGAATTCCTGGGTTTTTTAAGAAAACTGATTTTTAAGAAAATCAGTTGCTTTGTATATATTTTCATGTAGGCTTCTATATTGGCTAAATCAGTCCCTTCAAAAAAAACCCAGACATTTTCATCAATATAGGTTGTTAGAAAGCATTTGTAATATTTTTAAGCGTAGTTTAATACGGTATCTAAGGTGAAAGAAAAGGAAATAATGGCTGTTTTTCTTTTATTACCCTCAAAAACCCCTCATTCTTTTCCTACGTATTGGACATTCTTTGACTTCTGCTTCACTTGTATATCAGCATTTCTTTACTAGATATTTATTTACAGCCTATTATACACCAGATATGGAAACTCCAGTGACCTAATGGTAAGGAATTGTGCTGCCAACTCAAAGGCACACAGTTCAAATCCACTCGCTGCTCCATGGGAAAAGCGGACAATCTCCTTGTGTCTAAGTTTCAGCCTCTGGAAATCTGCTGGATGGGCAGCACTGAAGGAACACACCCAAGCTCAGCCCATTTGTCCATTGTTGTACTCATCCCACTTCCACTCCTGCGGATCCAGGTAGTCGCTATGAGTGGGCACACCCCATCTTCAAATCTTGGAAGTGGGTTCTGATGGGCATCAACTTTACCTGCCTCAGAAGCCAAACAACTTGTTCATTTTAAAAAGACAAAGTTTTCCTTCTTACCCTTTTTTCAAAGAGGAATATCTTCAGGCAGTTGTCCACAGTTGGTCTACAAATGACCTCAACTGCAAATATACTCAAAGTAGAGGATGGGACTCAAGCTTTCCCCTTGCCTAAGCCTCAAAACCCACTACCAGATTCTATTTTTAACAAGCTTTTAATACTTTAAATACAAGCAAAAGGTGGAATTACACACCTCCTAAATGTACAAATCCAGTGTTCATTTGTATCTTAGTTTTAAATTGAGTTGCTTATAACCACCCCTACACACTGTGCTTTCTCCATGAATATTGTGTCGCACAGAATCCCTTATGCACACTGTTCTTCATGCAGGTAACTACCACCCATCCATGTCTATTGTCACACTGTCCCCTCAGGACACCGTGGAACCTCTTTCCACTTCTTCCCCCTGCAACTGACCTTATCATCTCAGTGATCATTTCTCCCTCCCCCTTTTCCATTTCTTCCCCTTTTTTATCCTTTGTTGCTGTTTTCATGTAATCATTTATCTTTTATTTTATTCATGTACATTATGTTTTAAACAGTCAGCTCTGCCCACCTAGCATGGACAGTTGTGTAGATCTACAGGGAACATGGTGGTTTTGAAGAACAGGGAGTCATGAGGACCCAGGCTGGTTGACCTGCCTTTGAACAGAGTGGAGGCTAGAACTGAGTGAGGAGACCAAAAGGTCTGGGAAGCAGAAAGAAGTATAAACTCCTGAGCTTGCGGTTGATGCCCATTTGAACCTAGCCATTGATGACTGGGAATGAGTTGACCAGATCTGAATAGGTGAAGAAAGAATAATCCTTACTATGAGACAAGAGTGATTGCTACAACTTGTTGGCTTCTCTGGACTGATCTTTGCTGATGGATGCAGATGCTCAGTCTCTATGCTGAAGAGGGGATTCTTCAGCAAATGGGACATGTTTAGTCCCTCAGAGTACTGGTTTGATAGAAATGGCCAAATCAGAAATTGGCTACCTAAAAGGGGGATATTACGGCAGGAGGCATGAGGTAGCTAGCAAACACTCTTTCCCAAAAGTAGTTATTAGTAAGATGATTCTAAGCCAGAGGTGGCAGGCGAGCCCTTCAAGCCATCCAGTCAACTATGACGCATAGCAACTCAATTGTAAGAAACATAATGTAAATTAAAAACTGTATAAAACACAATATACATACATGAACCACAATATATGTTAAAAAATAATATTTAAAAAAATCTACTAGAGGATTACCTATGAGTATGTTCCGATGTGATGGCATATACAATAACAAATGGATTATTATTCTGAGTGTTAAAAATAGTTAATGTGCTGCTAATCAAAAAGTTTGGAGATTCTAGTCCCCCAGGAACACCTGCTTGGGAAAAACCTGATGAAAAAAAAAAAAAAAAAAAAAAAACAAAAAAACAAAACTCTAAAAATCCTATGGAATAGACTTCTATTCTGACACCCATGAGGACCTTTAGTTGATGATATTGATAAGTCATCTGTAGAACTATCCATCAGTTAAGGAGGGATATGGATTTCTGGGGATAAGGTAGGTTGGGTCTATGGCACTATTTTTTGCCATAGCAATGTTCTAAGTCAGATGACAATTTATTCAGAATATTATTTAATGCTAAACAATAAAGATACAGCTCCTTCCCTACTCTTTGCAAAATCTTTACTGCATTCCTGGCATGCAATTTAAAACTGCATGCCAGTGTTAAAAAACTGTCACAAAAGTGTTTATAGAAGATTTTTCTCCAAAATAAATGATAGAACATAAAAAGGCTGAATTTTAGCTTCTTCCTCCTTTTTTATTTCTAATTACTAGACACAGCATATGTTTTTTAAAAGCATTTTCTTCATTATCTTAATTTTGTTTCATCTAGTTTTTAAAGCATCTTTCATTGGTGCCCTTTTCTGTGAGTGTACAGATGGATGAAAATGCCTTTTTTAAGTGACAGACATTCAAAAATAACAAACCCAAGATTAAAAGAACACTTACTCTTTCAAGAAATTAAGCAAAATGATGGAAGCTCTATTTGGTCATACACATGGTACGTGACTAAATATAACATGACGATACCATCTACCCCTGAACTTAAACTTGACAAAAAACTTAGGAATCTCAACTGTGAAATTGCATTGCTGCACTTTGTTGTTAAGTGCCATCAAGTCAACTAAGAATCATAGCAACTCCATGTACAAAATATTAACCATGCCTGATTCTGTATAATCCTACCAATCACCACTATGCTTAAGGCAGTGTATCCGTCATGATATCAGCCTATCTTCTTAAGGGTCTTCCTTTCTTTCTCAGACCTTCTATATTCCTCAGCATGATGTGCTGTTTTTTAAGGAAAAAAAAACCCACACAAACCAAAAACAAAAAATCTACCCCCAGAAATATGTCCAAAGTATTTGTGATGAAGTCTCACTGTCCTTAACTCTAAAGACTTCACTGGCTGTACTACTTCTAAGACTAATTTGTTTGTTATTTTGGCAGTCCATGGCCCTCCAAATACTCTTCATCACCATCATAGCTTAAAGGCATTGATTCTTTTTTAGGCTTCCTTATTCATTGTCCACCTTATACAGCATGTGAAAACAATCGAAAATTTCATGGCTTTGGTCAGGCAAACCTTAGTATTTAAACAGACATCCGTGCTCATTCGCATTTTAAAGATGTTCTTGACACACCCAGATGGACTCAGTGCAACATGTTTGTTGTTCTGGTTTTTGTGTTTGATGTTTTGTTTTTGTTGGTTTGTTTGTCTTTTTCTTGACTTCTGCTTCTGTGGATGTTGATAGTGGATCCAAGTAAATGAAATAATTGACAATTTAAAGCATTGGACTTAAGAGCCAATGGACATATAATCAATTTGAGCCCCACTCCTGATAGCTGATAGAAAGGTTTGAACTTTATCCCTTATTTAATGTGTCTTTGGACACAAAAACATTCATTTCTTAATTTTAATAAGATGCTTGTTTTATATTTATTGAGCTCCACGTTGAATATATTATTAAGAAATCAGGAATAATTTTTTACTTTACCTTATACAACCTTTTAAAAAATTTTTTTAATTTTATTTATTTTTATTTTAAACAGAGGTTTTAGATTTCCATTCATTCATTGCCGCAAAATTTCCATTACCTTATACAACTTTTAAGGTAATGGAAATTTTGCCAAGTGATTTCTACTGGCTTCAGTAGTTTAGTCTGGCCACTAAACCATTTGAGCAGGGATGTGATTTTTCTTGTTCCTTAGGAAGGAATTATTTTGAAGCTGGTAATAGCCTTCTGAAAAGGAAAGGGAAAGGGGAGAAGTGATGATTGAAAATAACGTATTTCCCCTCGGAATTGTTCCTGCCTCTGGAATCTATTTGTTGGTTTTAAAGAATTAATCTGATTTGAAGTTTCATTTTCTTCTTTAACTCAGAAGAGAAGAAGCTACTGGAAAGTGTGCTCAGTATATCATGTCTTTTGATTTCTTGACATTACAGCCTGAGAGAAATGAAAATATACACACTAAACCAAGCCAGGTACAATTTCAACAAAACTTAAATCATTGAGTTGTAATTTGGATCTAACCTCTGATGTTGTAATTGTTATTGTTGTTAAGGTTAATGACAATTCAACGTAACCCTATGACAATCGATCTGAACCTTGCTAGCCCTGCCTGTCCTGCACCATCCTCACAATCGCTGGTCTGTACAATCTAATTGTTATAGTCACTCTCAGTCCAGGTTGTTAAGGGTCTTCTCTATCTTTGATTCTCTACTTTTCCTTCTCTGGGCTGCCTATCCAAGGGCTGATCCCTCCAGACAATTTACTCAAATTATGTTTTAGATAAAGTTTTACCATCCTTACTTATAAGGACCACCTTAGATTGCACTTTCTCCAAGATAGACTTGTTTGTTCTCTTTGAAGCCTGTGATATACTTAGTACTCTTCTCCAAAACCATAATTTGAACATTCTTCGGCTGTTCTGATTCATTGCCCAACTTTAAAATGGCCAAAGAAGCAGTTGAAAAGACACTTTGGAAGAAGTACCTCATAGTCCTTAAACCAGCACTTGTTTTACATATAAGTTTTTCTTTCACTCATTTTGGTCTCCTTGGATACTAGGATTTTGAAGCTCAATCTCACATACTTTGGGCATGTGGCCAGGAGAGACTAATCCCTGGGAAAGGACATCGTGCTTGGAAGGGTGGAGGGACAGGGCAGGAGAAGAAGACCCCGGATGAGATGGATTGATACAGTAACTGGGACAATGGGGGTTAGTATGTTAGAATTAGTGACACTGGCTCAGAGACAGGACTAGGTTCAGAGCTGCTATACATAGGATCTATGTGTGTTTCATGCGACTCAACGGCACATAACAATAGCATTTTTTTTCTTTTCTACTAGTTTTGTTACAAAATTTGAATGCATTATTTTCAAGAACAAATTAATTCAATATCCTTCACACCCCCGTCAAATTGTACAACCCCATGATTAATCCTTCCTCCCCATGAACATCCTCATTCCTCTGCTTCCAACTTCTCCCACCCCTCATGGATCCTTATACTCATTCTAAAATAATGGTTTTATACAATATTTATCCTTGTGGGACTGAGTTAGTTCACTCAACATAATGTTTCCCAGTCCCTCCCAAGTTAAGCAGTAATTTATACAATCATTGCTGTTCCATTGTGAGAATGTACCATAATTTCTCAATCCATTCATTTGTGGTTGGACATTTGAGCTATTTCCATGTCCTTACAATGTTGAATAATGCTGCTATGAACATTGGTGTACAAATTTTAGTTTGTGCCTCAGTTCTCATATTCTCAGGGTATATTCTAAGTAGTGGAACAGCTGGATCATATGGAATTTCTATGTTCAGCTTTTTTGAGAAAGCACCAACCTGACTTCCAGAATGGTTGCATCATTTTACAATTCCTCTGAGAATGTATAAGTGTTCCTTTTTCACTACATCCTCTCCAATATTTGTTACTTGCTTCCCTGTTAAACTTTGCCATTGTTACTGTAGTGAGATGGTATCTGTTTTTCATTTGAATATTTTCCGACGTGAAAATTCTTTCTGTGTCTTTTCCCATTTTGTAATCAGGTGATCAGTCTTTTTCTTGTGGAGGCCCAGAAGTATTCTGTAAACTTTTGTTATGTAACTCTTGTCTGAGTTACCAAATGTTTGTTCCCCATCTGTAGGTTTTCTTTTCACTCTGTTGGAAAAAAGTTTTGATGTATGCATGGATTTAATCTTTAGAAGGTCCCATACATCAATTTTATCCTCATTAGATTGTATGTTTCTGGTTGTAGTTGGCAGTCTATACCTTGGACTAGTGCTTCTAAGCTTGATCCCAGTTTGTCTCTTAACAACAATAACATTTTAAGATGTCTCTAGTATGGAATTTTGGAAACAGGGATGGCATCCACTTCCTAAATAACATACCTCTGGAAGCTCTATGAACTTTGATAAATGTCGATAGATGTAGAGGAGCTTCAGACTTTTTTGTTGTTTCCCCTCTCTATTTCTTTCTATCCCTGATAAGCATCAAAGAATATTCTTTCTATGTGTAAATATTTCCTTAGCTTTTTATCATAATGTACTTGTACAACAAAATATCCTCCAAATTCATCGATAGTTTGAAGTTTCCAGAACAATTCTCTGTTAATCTATTAGAATTCTTAATTTAACCATTTCTTATATTAATTTTACCTATTTCTTAGAAATAATTTCTTCTATTAGCTTTTACCTCTCTTAATTCTTAGAAATAAGAGATATAAAAATTAATATGTGGAATAGTTATAAGCAACTGTTACAAAAACAGCAGCAAGAACACAAAATCCTCACTGTTAGACCAATAGACAATGCTAAGATAGATGGAAAAAAGATTGAAGTTGCCAGTGATTTTATTTTACTTGGATCCACAATCAGAATTCATGGCGATAGCAGTCAAAAAAATCAAAAGACTATGTTACATTGGGGAAATCTGCTGTCAAGGACGTCTCAAACTGGTAAAGAGTTTAATGTTTATTTAAAGACTTAAGTTGTGTCTGACCCAAGCCATGATCTTTTCAATTGTTTTCTATGCATCTATATGTTGAACAGTGAATAAGAATGACAAGATTCTATGCCTTTGAATTGTGTTGGGGGAGAGTATTGAATATACCATGTACTATCAAAAGAACGAACAAATCTATCTTGAAGGAAGTGCAACCAGAGTGCTTCTTAAGGCAAGGATTTGAAGCTGTTGATTATTAACCTATTATTTATTACTTTATTATGTATTACTGTGGGCATATTTTCAGGAAGAATAAGTCCTTGGAGAGAGACATCGTCTGGGAAAGACAGAGAGTCAACAAAAGAAAGGGTGACCCTCAACAAGGTAGATTGACATGGTGACTGCTACAGTGGGTTCTTAAGCATAACAATGGAGAGGATAGGGCAAGATTCATATCTGTTCTTCATCGGGTCACTCTGAATCATAGCTTACTCAACAACATGAAACAATATTACTGAGACTAACTTATTAAAGTAGTTAAATGTATATTCTTCCCTCTGTGAATATATCATTATTGTAAATAAAGGAAGCAAAGTGGTGTAAAAACTCTTGACTTAAGGGAAGCTTAGAATCTACACAATAAGACCTGAGAAAAATTACAGACTGTCACAGATAGAAAACGTAATATATGTCTGATATAAGTAATATGTACATGTAGCCCTAAATGATTGAGGCATTTTAATCACAATTTGTCCACAGTTGCTTAGGAAAATTTCTGAGAGAGATGGATTGTCGCTTCTATCTTCTAAGTCATTTATGTATTTAACTATGTGCATAAACAGAAGTTGCACCAAATAAATAACCTGTAAAATTTAATAACAAGTTTATTTAATTTAAAAAAATATATATATGAAGGCAATCTTAATAACAGAAACTATTACAGGATCCTGAACTATAGCGGTGATTAAAATGAGTGCTTATAAAGAGCTTATAATGCAGCTGAGATGACAGAAAATTATAAGTAAGCCAGTATAAAATAAAAGTTTTATTAAAAAAGGAAATATGTTTTGTTGTTGTTATGTGCTGTCGAGTCGCTTGCGACTCATAGCGACCCTATGTACAACAGCCCTAAACTCCGCTCTGTCCTGTGCCAATCGCACTGTCTCTGATACTCTCATCCCAATTATCCCAGTCACCGAATCAATCCACCTCATAGAGGGCCTTCCTCTCCTGCGCTGTCCCTCCACCCTCCCAAGCATGATGTCCCTCTCCAAGGACCGGTCTCTCCTCACAATATGTCCAAATGATGTTGGATGGAGCCTCAGAATCCTTGCCTCCAAGGAGCCACCCGGTTTAACCCTTTCCAGGACAAATCTGTTTGTTTTCCTAGCAGTCCATGGTATTCTCAATACTCTTCTCCAGCACCACAGCTCAAAGGCATCAATTCTCTTTCTATCCTCCTTGGTCATTGTCCAACTCTCTGATGCATAACAAGAACCCTATGTAAAAAAGGAAATATAGTATAACCTAAATAATCAATGTGTGTGATACAATGTATATGAATAGGGAAACAAAAGGACAGATTAATATGTTTTCATTTAAAACAAAAAGAGACTTGCATGATGAATAAAATGAACACACTTCTAGGGCCTTCGGAACTAGAGCTAATTTTGATAGGCTTTCCAAAAAAAAAAACCAAAAAACCTGCTTCTGAGGTAATGGCTTATGTGAGACTTTATTAAATGCAAAGACCTTGTGGTAGGTAAATCGTTGGCTGTTTGAGGAATGGAGACAGTTTGTTGTTGTTGAATACCATGAAATTAGCTCCAACTCATGGTGACCCTGTGTACAACAGAACAAAACATTGCCTCATCCCACACCATCCACATGATCTCTACTTTGCTTAACTATTAAAGCCATCACTGTGTCAGTTCATCCTGTTGAGAGTCTTCCTCTTTTAGGCCTCAGTTTCCAAATTCAGAGGGTCAGCTCTTTCTGTTTGCTTAGGAATGGGTTCTTATTTCCTTTCAGCATAGAGGGGCTGGGCATTCCTCAGAGATATACTAATATCTCAGAATCAGTCTTCTCCTGGGGCTAAAAGCTTCTCAATACAGGGACTGCAGGGCCAGAGGACAGGTTCTACTGCCGGTTCATTCTAGGTAGTAGACAGGTATTTGTCCAGTTGCTTTTCTGTCTTAAAAGCAACTGACTTCCAAATACGATAAAGGTCTAAGTATTATACCCTGCCTCATTAACATAAGTGCCTCTGATTGTGCCTTCGTAACACCATAGATTTTATTTTTTTATAACATAGAGGATAATTTTGGTAGATCATAAAATTGACAATATTGGAAAATTGGTGCATATTTTTGTGTGGGGCACAATTCAATCCATGATACCAAATTTAACATTTGTAGAGATAGATGGATAGGGCTTGTTCATAAGTTAAATGTGATATGTAAGAAGGGAAAAAAAATTTAAGACTTGAGCAACTAGATGGGTGATACTGAGATTTCATTAGTTAAAGTTATTGTAGAAAATTGCAAACTTTGAATTTGTTTGAAATCTAAGAAAGGTAAAATTAAAATCCACATGTTATTTCACTGCTGTTTGCTTAGGATGAACTAAAAGTGTAGGATTTGATCTAGTGGAAAATAAATTTTGTCATTAGAAAATCGAATCGGAAATTACAACCTCAAAAATAACTTCTTGTTGGGTGTCATTGAGTCAATGCAGCTCTTAGTGGCCCAATGAACAGCAGATTCAAACCTCATCCTGTCCTGTGCCATCTTCATAATTTCTGACATACTTGAGTGCACTGCTGACCGCATTCACTCCGTGATGCTGCCTCTGTGTCAGTCCACCTGACTGAGGATCTTCCTCGCTTTCACCTTTCCGTACATGATGCGCCTTCCAGAAAAACCAGCCTCTCCTAGCAATCTTCCTGACGTTTGTGAGACAAAGCTTAGTCAGCTTCGCCTCATGTGAGCGCTAGAGCTGTACTTCGGAAAACAACTTAGAAATTATATGTTTTTGTGATTTTGTTGGTTTATTTGGCATTTTAGAGATTTCAAGATTGTTTATTCTACATTGTAAAAATAACTATTACAAATTATTTTATGCTTTTACAAATATGTAAATCATTATATATTTTTAAAAATCTCTTCAGTTTTCCTATAAAATTTATTTCTGAGGAGACAAACATATAGCCTTTCACTTCACTTTAATTATAAATTGTGAAGGAAGCTACTTAAAATGATAACATCACTGAGGATTACATATATGGATAATGTGCAACCAAAAAGAGAGATTAAACAGATTTCTGTAATGCTGCAGCTGCTACTTTAACCTCTGATTTAAAGTTTGACTCTAAATGGATCTTATGTTTTCACTGATTTCCACTGAAATAAGAAGCAGAAGTTAAAGAAGTGAATCGTAATTTAAAAATGCATGTTAATAAAATGCTTGGGTTCCATTTAGTGTCTCTTTACCAAGTAGCTTTAGGTCAGAAAATTTACAACTCTTCATTTACATCAATGTCCTCATTTTATGGATGTTCATGATCATAATTTGCTTTTCTGAGATAAAACAGACCTGAAAGTATACTTTTAAAAAATATACCACACTTATTTCACACTAACCCAGTGACCAGTTGAAATGCTAATGGAAATGTGTGGATCACAACAAATTGAGGCTAACCTTCAGAAGAATGGGAATCTCATAACACTTGATTGTGCCCATGCTTGGACCAGGAAGCAATCCTCAGAACAGAGAGAGGAAACACTGCGTGGTTAAAAAGTAGGTTAAAAGTTTGTCAGAGATGCATACTGTCTCGGTAAGTTTTCAATCTGTTTGTGGAACAGATCATTCAGGAGGCTGGGCTTTAGGGAGAGGAATGTGGGTGGCATCAGGACTGGAGGAAGACTCACAAACAACCTGTGATATGAAGATGATCTAAACTTGTTTCCTGAAACTGAGGAGGACCTGAAACATTTACTGCAGAAAGTCAAGAACTGTAGTCTTCAATATGGATTAAGCTGAATATCAAGAAGACAAAGAGTCTCACCACTGAGCTAATTGGCAGTGCTGTGATAGATGAAGACGAGATTGAAATTGTTAATAATTTCTGCCTGCTTGGCTCCACAATCAACACTCTTGGCAATCAGAAAATCAAAAGATTAATTGCATTGAGAAAATCTGCTGACAGGGATCTCTCTAAAGTGCTAAAAAGTAATGATGTCAATCTAGAGACTAAAGTGCACTTGATCCAGGCCATGGTCTTTGCATTTACTTGCTATGCATCAGAAAGCTGTACAGCTAAGGATGGTAGAAGAAAAACCAATGCCTTTGAGTTGGGGTGCTGGAAAAGAGTTCTGAACATGCCATGCACTGCCAAGAGAACAAATAGGTCTGTATTGAAGAGGGTTAAAACCAAGTTTCTACTTGGAGGACAGGATTTTGAAGCTCTCTCTCATACAGTTTGGTCATGAGTCCAGGAAAAAACAGTCTTTGAAGAAGGGCATCATACTTGGAAGGGTGGAGAGACAGCACAAAAGAGGAAGACCATGGAAGAGATGGATTGACGCAACTGCTGGAATAAAGGGGGTAAGTGTCTCAGAGTCAGTGAGACAGGCTCAAGAGAAGGTAGGGTACAGAGGTATTGCTATGAGTCACAGGCAACTGGATGGCACATTAGCAACAACATATGCAGTTCTCATATTCATATCAATCAGGGTAGTGTATCACTAGAGATCTACAGTTTTATTCATTTTTCTGATGTAAGTAAAAAAAATAATCCAGAGTTTTACTTTGTTTGATATAATTAATACAAACAATATAAATAAAATTAAGAATAATTGTATTATTTAAGGTTCCATTCTTATAATAGCAAAAGCAAGGTAATAATTATTGCCTTTAAATATAAGGATACTGCTTTAAAGGAATAAAACTTAAATTACTCTATTGGCCTAGCTTCCATAGCTCTTTTTGAAAAAGAAATAGAAATAATATTACCTGACAGGTTAAGGAAATATTAGGATTATCTCTCCATGTAATCCTTTTGTAAAGCTGTCATTCAAAGCTGAGCCAGTTACATTTCTAGAGAAATTTTTTCTTTTTTTTATTATTATTAAATTTTATTAGCTTTAATGAACATTTACAGGGATTTGGGGTTTTCATTCCTTCATTGCTGCACCATTCTCTCTACCCTCCTCCCCAGTTTGTTCTTCTTCCCCCACCATCCGAATGTCTGTTTTAATTGTCCAATTGCCACAGTGTTGTCAAAGTCAGTTCTGATTAATCTCCTTTGTCAGTGTGTCCTTTGCCATTCCCTATCACTCCTCCCTGAGAGAGACTTTACCCTGATTCATAAGGAAAAGGGGATGGTGTATTCTCTTAGCTACTTCCTGCTGAAAAGGGACGCTGTAGGTTTCAGGGTGAAGATCTTCTTTCACTACTCTAAAGGGCCCCTTTGGAAGTAGGAAACACATAGACTATTATGGAGATTGATCTTGGAGTTTAGATGCACTGTTATTAATTGTGCTTAGCCGTACATGTTCATATCCTTGAAAATGTATCGTGGGGGAGTTGCAACCTAGAAGACACAAATTTAACTAACAAGTTATAAGTCCATGAGTCAAAAATTATGGAAAAGTAAAAGAAAAGATTCTTTCATTGTTTTACAAACCCTCCCCCAGGTCCCATCCACCATGGAGCCATCACTCTAGACTCCTGTGATGACAGAAATACCTAGTAGATAAGTCATTTATTATAGGAGCAATTCTTGATTTGAGGTTTTGAGCCTGTGCAAGTGTCCGCCCGGAAGACATTATTGTCTCTAAACCCTCTGACTGAATTAACTTCACATGGCCAAAGAGACTTTGCCAATGTAATGAATGATTTCGGGCATGGAGAGGTTATTCTGGACTATCCAGAGGATTCACAAGGGTCATTAAAAAGAATGACAGGCAAGGTAGAGACAGAAATGAATATAAAAAAAAGAGGAAATGTTATGACAGAAATAGATGTTGGATGGAGGTTTAAAAAGGTGTAGGAAGGGACCAAGAGTCAAAGAATGTAGACAGCCTCTAGAATATGGAAAAGGTGAGGAAACAGATTCACCCGAGTGGAGCCTCCAGAAGGAATGCAGCCCTGACAATATCTTTTTGATAGCCTATAAGACTTGAGCCCTAGAACCGAATTAAATTTATTTGTGTTTTTCTAGTCCACTAAATTTATTGTGAATTGCCACATCAGTCAAAGAAAGGTGAAACAGATGTTGGCACTTTGGAATGGAATGTTGTATCAACCAGTACCTAAAGATATGGAAGTGACTTTGAAATTGGCTAGTGGGCAGAGTATGGACAAATTTGAGGAGCATGACAAAAATATTATAGATAGCCTGTACATAAAATAGTGTTAAAATATTGTACAAACAATAGTGTTGAAAACTATGCCAGAGAGAATTCTGCTTGATGGAAGTGAAAAGCAAAATAGGAAAAACACCACCACCAATAACAAACCCCTATATTATTTTAGAGCATTGCTATCTAAGTTCCAGAACACTTGTTTTGTGTTTATGCAGAACTTGTACATGGACCAAGAAGCGGTTGTTCAAACAGAGAAAGGACATTCTGCATGTATTAAAAACAGGAAAGAGAATGTGTCAGGGTTGCATTCTTTCACCTTTATCAAATCTGTATGCTGAGTAAATGATCGGAAACCCTGGAATTAAGAGGGGGAAGGTACGGCATCTGGCTTGAAGACTTACCAACATTATGCACTATGCAGCTGACACAACCTTCCTTGCTGAATAATGAAAGGGACTTGTAGTACCTTCTAAAGAAGATACAAGACTACAGCCTTTATTATGACTTGCACCTCAACCTGAAGGAAAAAAAGCCTTCACAACTAGACCACGGAAAACATCATGAAAAGGAGAAAAAGAAAAGATTTAAGTTGTCTAGGTTTTTTTTTTACTTATATCGACAGCTGCATCCATGGAAGCAGCAGTCAGGAAATCAAATAATATCTTGCATTGGCCATATCTGCTCTCAAGAACTTCTGTAAAGATTGAGGTGTACCTGGCCCAAGCCATGGTATTTTTATTCTATGTGTGTGAAAGTTGGATAATGAATAAATTAGAAAGACTGCAGAAGTATTGATGACTTTGAATTGTAGTGTTGTAAAAGAATATTGAATATTCTATGGGCTGCCAAGACAATAAATCTTTCTTGGAAAACAGTACAGCAAAGTTTCTGTAAAAACAAAAAGTGTAAGGGTTCATCTCACTTACTTTGATTGAGCATACTATCAGGAGAATCATGTCTCTGGAAAAGGACATTCTACTTGAAAAAGTAGAGAGTCAACAAAAGAAAAGACCTAGGAAAATGGGTTAATAGAGTGACCGCAACTATGAACAAAGGCTGTACTGGAGTTTTGTTCTGTTGTACGTAGAGTGACTTTGAGTTAAAGCCACCTGAATATCTCCTCACAACAATAATATATAAATCATCATAAACAGCAATTTATAGATAAAAATATGAGCATCAAACGTGCTGCTTGATGAGAATTCAAAAAGAAATGAGGAATGTGGCATTGGAAAAACCATGGCTTAGGAGAACTACGTTATACAATTATGATCTGCAAGTATATGAAAGCAAAACTAAAGAGCAATTTCAAAAGGAGCAGATGCCACATAAGGGTGGTTGAATCTGACTGCAACCTGCTTCACAAAGGAGACTTGTCCCCGTCAATAATCTCCATAGCAGCAAACTGGTTGCTGCCAGGTCAGACACACCACCCCTCTGTATTCCTGTATCTCTTTTCAACAATCATATGGATTCAATAGTCTTTGTTGACTCACAGACTTTACTCACAGTTGTGGACACAAGAGTGGAGTTTATTAGGGAGATAGGTTGGGGAGTGGGAAAGGCAAAGAATATCTCACCATATAGGCCAGCAGTCTCAAGCCAGATTAACAGGAAAACACAATTCTTAAAAGTCCCAGTTCAGTTCAATGGTACAAATCCAAATCATTCAGCAAGGACTGCCTCAGAGCAGTTATAAGTTTTTCTTTCACTCATCCAGCAAGATCAGAAAAACTTTTAACTGTGGCCTTTAACTCAGAGCTCCTCTGTTACATCTTACCACAGTTTCTCCACATCCGTGCCACAGTCTGTCCACCACCATCATTGGGCCTTGCCACCAAAGTCTAGCTTTAACCAGGGTCTTGCTCCAGTCTCCCTCAAGTCTTGCTGCCCAGTGTGAGAAGCATTTTCTCTCTTATCTTGTTGATGGTTTGCAAAACTATATGTCTCCAGTTAAAGTGCATGGAGACCACAGGAGGCTACCATAATGGCTAGAAAAGCCAACTGTTAAGCTAACACCACAGCAATGAACTTAAATATTTAGTAGAGTAAATTTCCAGGCAAAATGTTACAGATTCATTCCTCTTACTACTGATTAGTATTATTTTTACATAGTGACAATACATGTTTTCCATTTTCATCCAGATTTTAACAAAGGAAATGCTGCATTGCAAAAAAGTTTAATTATTTTTATTCCCAAATATTAAAAACAGATCTTTAGGTTGAATTTTTAATCAATCAGATTACATTAGTTTTATTGTAATATGGTAATGTGAGCTCTGCCTTTCTTTTCTCTATATTTATCCTATTGTGGCGGTAAAAAGATTAAAATCCAATTTGGCCTCTTTGAAATACGTTTGCAGAGTGTTATAGAGCATTGGTTTATTATTATTGCTCTAAAACAGACTAATAATCTGTTTTATAATTCTTTATCACTTATCAGATTAGTGTCTGAAATGAGTTCTATTCCACTTTTAATGAAATCTGGACTACTTTAAAGATTATCTTTCTTCTGATTTAATTAATGGCATTTGAGAGGAAAGTTAATTGGATCTTTCTTGAATGAGTAGTGACCACTATGTGTGATAGGTAATAGGGGAAATTATAGTAAATCATATCTTTTTCTCATTTCTTTTGGGTATTTAAGATTATTTTAGATGAACGGAGTATTCTGTGCAATCTATTTTGTCAACTACATTATGTGTCCCCTATCACGCTGGGAGGGGAGCTCTGGGCTCCAGCAAATTGTGCTGCTAACATAAAAGCTGTACATCTCCAGTGATTTGAATCCGCCAGTGGCACCTGTGATAAAGATGGGCCCTCTCCCCTTGCTGCTATTTTCAGCCTTGGAAATCTGGCCATTGCAGGGCAGAACCAATTCCGTGGCAGTGAATAAGTTATGATGCTGGGGTAAATAATAAATAAACTCTGATTCATTTCCAAATGGAAATGTCTCAGATTTTTTTTAAAGATAGTATTCACAAAATAACACATCCTTGAGTACATATGCAGTTACATGTGCTTTTATTCTTCAATACAGGGTATTTATCAAAACCTCTACGTGTTTTAGGTACTTCCTTTTTAGATACTTTCCTTTTGTAACTCTTGAATGAGCTTCAACATTTGGATTCTTGTTTCACTCTTTCTATTTCCATGAGTTTATTCAATTGCTCCCCCTGAGTTTACTCATATAAAATTATTTCTGCTTGTTTGATGTAGAAATTCTGCATCAGTGATAAAGAAATGCAGAAAATCAGAGTTTGGCAAGGATGATGATAGGGTCTGTCAAGTAATATTTATCAAAAATTTTATAGTCTCCCAGTATCAGAAAGAACTTTATGGTTTTTTATTACTGACCCCTCCACAAATATAAGAATTTTCTTTAGGATTATGTTGCTTGTTTTGTTTTTGTGTACAAATAGATCTTTTACATCATAAATTCATAAAGATCAGAGTTAATGCTGGCCTTAGCTGTTACGTCAAATGCTTGGCTTAGCGTCTTTGCTTTTTTTTAATTATAGTCTTGGCGTTTGGAGAAAGCACCCATTTTTTTTCATCTCCTCTGTTTTCCTGATGTTTTTGCCACTGTTAACTTTTTAGATTGAACTTCAACTGGGCTTTGCTTTTGAGATAGAATTTCACTGAATCAGAGTACTTCTCTGCTCACCCTGATGACTGTCATCTTAGTTTCTGATTAGTTCATAAAAAGCTGCTTTGTATTCTTCATTTATTACTTTTCTGGTGAATTCACATTTTAGGAGACATGATTTAAAGTAAGTGTGGTTTTGGTATTGGCGGTCTAACAGACTAGAGACCAGAGCAAATAAGAGAATAGCATCAAGAAAAAGAAATTGAAGGACTTTTAGAATTATGTGCCTAAAACTTTTCCACACCTAAATAATATTTTCTTCTATCCAACATATCACATCTCAGAAGTGATAATAGTAGCAAGTAATTTATTGTGAGATTTTATAATTTTAATTAACTTAAGCATGGTTAAGGGGGGGGTCTTATGCATGTACAGGCATTAACAGCAGATTTGTCAAATCCAATATATCATTTGATTTCTTGTTGCTGCTTCCATGAGCATTGATTGTGGCCCTGACACAAGTATCATTGCTAATCCCTTCCTGTGCTTACAGAAGCTGGACAATGAATAAATTAGGTTGACCAAAGGAGCATTTGAATTGCTGTTGTTGTGAGCCGTCGAGTCACCAGGGACTCATAGCGACCCTATGTACAACAGCCCTAAGCTGGGATTTATCCTGTGCCAATCTTAATGACTCTGACACACTCAGCCCTATTACCCCATTTACTGAATGAATCCATCTCATCAAGGGTCTTCCTCTCCTGCACTGTCCCTCCACCCTCCCAAACATGACATCCCCCTCCAAGGACTGGTCTCTCCTTACAACATGTCCAAAGTATGTCAGACAAAGCTTCAGAAGCTTTGCCTCCAAGGAACAGCCTGATCTCACTCTTCCTAGGACTAACCTGTTTGTTCTCCTAGTAGTCCATGGTATATTCAATACTCTTCTCCAGCACTACAGCTCAAAGGTATCAATTCTCCTTCTGTCATCCCTAGTGATTGTCCAGCTCTCTGATACATAGCAAGTACTGGCAAAGTAATTACCTGGATCAGGTGCACCTAGGGCTCCAGACTGACATTATTGCTCTTCAGTACTTTGGAGAGGTCTCTGAAGGCTGACTTTCCTAATGCAATTTGTCTTTTAATTTCTTGGCTGCTGGTACCAAGAGTGTTGATTGTGGAGCCAAGCAAACTAAAACTGTTAACAATCTCAATCTCTTCACCATCTAGCATGATGCATTTCAATTAAGATGCAAAAAAGAATATTGAACATACTGTAGGTTTCCAGGAAAATGCACAAATCTATCTTGAAAGGAGTGCAGCCATAGAGCTCCTTAGAAGAAACAATGTAAGACTCCATCTCACATGTTTTGAACAGGTTACCAGAGAGGCTAGGCCTTGGAAAACGACATCATACTTGGTAAAGCGGAGGACCAGTGATAATGAGGGGTACCTTCAACAAGTTATATTGACACAATGACTGCAACAATGGACGTAAACATAATAATTGTTCTCAAAGTGGCACAAAACCAGACACCTCTATTGTACACAGAATCACTATTTGTTAGAACTGATTCATAGCATCTAATAACAACGTGGAGAATATCATTCCTTGAATGCCTCTAAGTGTGTTGATCTACATATAGAAAGTAAAAATATTTTTTAAATGCTCCTATCTACTAACATTGGTCTGAAACAATAAAGTTCCAACTTAAAATCGGTTCTGGAAATATTTTTAGGTGAATGATTATAGACATCCATTATGTAAATGCTGTGCTTTAATCATTATGGTATTGATGTGCATATAAAACTAAAAACGTAGTTTAGTCAATTCCAACTCATGATGACCTCGTAAGTGTCAGAATAAAATTTCTCCAAGAGAGTTTCTAAAAACTGATTTTTAGAAAATATTCTCTAGGCCTTTTTGTTCAAAGCCCTCTGGATGAATTTAAGCGTGCTTTGTTAGCGTCAGAGAATTGCAAACTTTTGCACTACTGCACGTCTTTGCATTGCATATGGTAAACTAATAAGCATTTTAACTAAGATCTCTGCATTCTCTGTCCTAGGCTAAATGTCTAGAAGCTTAATAGATACAGTCTTTAAATAACATGTATTTTTTTAAAGAGTAATTATAGTCACATCACCCTCATAAAAAATTACAGAGATATCTGTTTCAAATTACAGTGGATTGTTACTTTTTTGTTGTTGTTGTTGTTATTTTGAACCACAGAGTCAGAGCAGACCCATAGCTGAACCTCCAGTGGGTTTTCAGAGGCAGTTAATCACATGGAAGGAGATTGTCCACCTTTTCTTCCACAGAGCAGCTAGTAGCCTTGAACCAGGTGCCTTTGGGATCACCTACAGTGGAATAAGAGGCTCAAATCTCCATACCTTTATCATTACTAATTATTATCAATTTTTCAAGTTTTGTTTATCTGATCTTGTTGTTGCTATGTGCCCTCGATAGGGACCCTATTTACAATAGCTCTGAACCCTCCTCTATCCTGAGTCAATCTCATCGTCTCTAACAGACACAATCCCACTTCTCCAGTCACTGAGTCAATCCATCTCATCCTGGGTTTTCCTCTCCTGCACTGTGTCCCTCTCCAATCATGATGTTCTGTTCCAAGGACTGGTCCCTGCCAGCCGCGTGGCTAAAGTATGTGAGACTGAGCTTCAAAATCCTTGCCTCCAGGGAGAAGCTTGGTTTCACCTTTTCTAGTACTGATCTGTTTGTTCTCCTGGCAGTCCATAGAATGACTCTTCTCCAGCATGATAAGTCAAAGACATCTATTCTTCTTCTGTCATTCTTAGTCATTGTCCCGCTCTCTGACACATAGCAAATAACTGTTAAGATTATTTATTGTTAAGTTTCATATGAGCAAAACTAAGTGTCCTGGGGTCCCCGTTCTTCTCATTGTTAGCCACAATTTGTCGTGATCCACATAGTCAAATGCCTTTGCATAGTCAATGAAACACAGACATTCCTCTGGCACTCTCTGCTTTTGGACAAGATTCAACTAATGTTGGCTATGATTTCCTTAGTGTCATGGCCTCTTCTAAACCCAGACTTTTTATCTGGCAGTACACTGCTGGTGTTTCACTCATTTTTGGATAATTTTCCCCCAGATCTTGCTTGCAAGTGGTAATTAATGATATTGTTTGATAATTTCCACAGTCAGTTGGGTCACCTTTGTTTGGAATGGGAACAAATACCGATATCTTACAGTCAGTTGGCCAGGTAGTTGTCCTCCAGATTTCTTGGCATAACCTGGTCCAGGGCAGCATCAGTTTTCTGAAGTATACCAGATGTTATTCCATCAATTCCTGGTGTGACAGGCAAATACAATTAGTATTTCATAGTGTTTTATTATTAACATTATGATTTATGACACCACAGATTATCCTAAAACTTACGCATGAAGAAAGACGCATGTTCATAAGCACATAATATTCCATTTATGTGGAGTATTTCATTACAATTTGTCAAATAACAAAATCAATAAACTTGAAGATTTGCTACAAGAATAAATCCTGGCAATGCATTAGTTTGCTTTGGAAAATTTTAAGTGCATAATGTCTCTTCTATTTTCTGACTGCAGTAAATTCTGTGTCGTCTAGGCTTATAATAGTCAGTTGTTAATCAGTCACTCTTTGATTTCATAACTTTTCAGATATTTTCACATTGTGTTGAAGACATATCCCTGAATGTGTGTAAGGATTATTTTTCCCGTTAAGTTGCATACAAGACCTCTGTTTGTAACTCAAAGTCACTTACCAAGATTGAAAAAAGTAACATAAAAAAGAAATTTATATCATTCAATAATATTTTTTTAATTTGAAAAATAAAATGTGTCCCAAAGAGTTAAGAATGAGTAGCTCTTTAAGTCACTTGGGACTGAGTACGTAAGTCGGTTGGCAGTGGCAAGTGTGAAGAGTCTCATATTCATTGCTAAGAGTGAAATGTAGATAAACCTAGTTATAAGTAGCTATTTGAAAAATTCACACGAAACTTCACAGAAAGGCAACGAGGTGGATGTCGCAACAATCATAAAAAATATTTGAGATACCTTTCATCTAAAATGCATAACTAAGATAGGTAACCAGTTTGCTATATGTAGGAAAAATACGCACATCATAAGCTCACATTGTTTGACTTCTGTTTACCAGATGTTTTAGAAGAAGTCTTTTTTCAGTGTTCAATCTAGTGATTGTGTCTCTCATTGTGATGAAACATCTGAGTGATATATCATGTTTGCTGATAAAAAAACAAATGGTTTTAAAAATTTGCATTAAAACCACATGGAAACTTTTAGTAAAGTTTTGGCTTGACTAATACTGTAAGTAATTGTTTTTAAAATCTTGTGGAATAAAGCTGAATTTCCCATAATGCATGCAATCAGTAAACAAGTAAGTATATTCAAAGAATAAACAGCATATTTTCACGTTGCCAGATTCTAAATTGCTTCTAATTTTTGTTTCCCAAGAATTCTGTTTTAGAATGGACAGAAAGGTCATATGTATTTCCCTAATGTATTGCCCTGAACAAAATATTTACTTACCAATATTTACTTACTGATTATTGAAGAAACTTGAAAGTTGGCTTGTTTTTATGTTCCTTTTATTAAAGCTAGACTTCATTGCAAAATATGTCCAGAATTGTAATTATACACTATTTCCTGAATGTGTTATTGTTATATGAATCCTACCAAGTCTTAAATCAAAATTTTAATAGTGCTTTAAGAAATACATTATACTTTGAGAAGACACTGATCAGTCCATTTTCCAGTATACTGTGAATATTCAAAGTGGGTCATTTTCTCTGAAGGCTGACCTGCCTGACTTTTGCATCACGGATCTCTTCACAAGAAAAGTTGCCCGCCATGCAGGATATCAAAAATGATCTAAATTAACTTTCCTACAGGAAGTAAAGAAGCATCAGGATAGTATACTCCTGTTCAAATATGCCCTGAGATGTAAATTAATTCAGCCTTAATCTGGAATAAGTAAAATTACTTAGTATATAATGTTTCTATAATGTTCCAAATAAGATCTATCAGTGAAAGAGACTTTGTTCTGAATATCAAATATTCTTATGAGAGGAGGTGGGCAAATCGGAATAGTTCAAAATAAAGGATAAAAAGAGGACCACAAATGAGGCATATTTCCAAGTACAATCAGAAGAATGTGTTTTGAAAGAGAAGCAAGACTAAGAGAAATTAGGCCACTTACTTGCAAAAAGATCAGAGACGAATGACAATACTTTTTCAAGATCCATTATCATTTTTAATATCTTTCCACTTTAAGATCAGGAAAGGTGCGTGTTAGAGTTATGCATTTTCAACATACCTATTTCAGTCTGTTAGCTGACCAAATTGTTCAAGAAGTTTATATCTATCAAGAATTATAAGATCAGGATTGAAGAACACTCATCTACAACATGCATCATGCAGATGACAACAACCAGGCTTGCCGAAAATGAGGACAATTTGGAGGATTTACTGAAGAAGATGAAACACTGCAGCCTTCAGTGTGGATTGTAATGCAACATCAAGAAAATTTGCCTGCAACTCTATACAGAATAGCTCTGAACCCTACTCTATCCTGAGTAAATCTGTCTCCAATACACACCTGCTTTTATTATCCCAGTCACTGTATCAATCCATCTCATCTAGGATCTTCCTCTCCTGCGTTATTCCTCCACCCTTCCCAGCAGGATGTCCTTTTCCAAGAACTGATCCATCCTGGCAGCATGCCCAAAGTATATGAGAGGAAGCTTTAAAAATCCTTTTTTCCAGAGAACAACTTGGTTTCACTCTCCAGGACAGACCTGTTTGTTCCCTTGGCAGTTCATGGTGTATGTTCAATACTCTTCTCCAGCATCACAACTCAAAAACATTAATTCTTCTTTTATCTGTATTCATTGTCCCACTTTTCTGCTGCATAGCAAGTAATTATGAAGACAGACTGTGGCCTGGATCAGATGCATCTAGTTTCTAGACTGACATCTTTGCACATCAGCACTTTCAAGGTCCCTGGCATCTGACTTTCCTAATCCAATTCGTCTTTTGATTTCCTGACTGATAGTTCCAAGAATGTTAATTGTAGACCTGAACAAGCTAAAACTGTCAACAATCTCAATCTCTTCTCCATTTATCATGGTGCTGCCAATTGGCCCAGTGGTGAAAATCTTTGGGGTTTTTTTTTTTTTATGTTAAGCTTCAATTCATATTGAAGACTGCAGTCTTTTACTTTCTGCAGCAGATGTGTCCAATTCTCCTCAGTTTCAGCAAGCAAGATTTTATCATCTGCGTTAACACAAATTGTTGATGAGTCTTCCTCCAATTCTGATACCACATTCCTCCTCATGAAGACCAGCCTTCCAAATAATGATCTGTTTTGCATATAGATTGAAGAGACATGAAGACAGAACACATCCCTGAAGCACTCCTTTCCTGATTTTGAACCATGCAGTGTTTCCTTGCTCTGTTCTGATGACTGCCTTCTGGTTCAATTGTTGCTTTCACAAACACAATCAGATGTTCTGGAATTCCCATTCTTCTCAAGGATAGCCACCATTTGTTGTGATCCACACAGTCAAATGCCTTTGAGTAGTCAACGAGACACAGATAGACATTTTAGACTTCTTTAAATACCATAAGTTCTTGATTAAATGCCCCCTCAAGAAATGGCTGACTGATTTGGGTAACATGGTTTTTTGGTAGCAATTCCTTTTGGTACAGGAACAATGTGTATTCCTTTTATCAGTACTTCCTTTGAACACTATTTTTGTTGTTGTTGTTATTGTGTACTATTTAGTCAGTACCAACCCATAGCTGACCCCCTGTTGGTTTTCAGAGAGAGTTAATCACATGGGAGGAGATTGCCCATCGTTCTTCCACAGAGCAGGTGGTGGACTTGAACTGCCTTTGCGATTGCAGCACATCTTCTTGCTACTAGGACACCAGAGCTCCCTTAGAAACCATCTATATTGAAACTGAAGACTTGAGTTTGTCGCACCTCCTGCCAGTTCTTTCAGCTTGAGATATGCTGAGTGTGTTCTTTTTTGGTTTTCTAACCCCAGGTATTTGCAAATTCGACTATAATACTTTCTCTCAGGAGGGCTTTCCTCTGGGTCATATTTTGGAACCTACAGACTTTTCCTTTCATTGAGCTCAAGCTTGATCTGACACATGGGCAATTGATTCTTGTGCATTCAGCCCTTGCCCTTGTCCTGCCTGATGCTATTGACCTTCTTTACCATCTCTCTCCACAGCTGTGATTTCACATTTGATTCCTCTGTATTCCGTTGGGCAAGATCTGTGTGGATAGTCACCATTCATACTCTTATAAAAGAGTATTTGTGGTAGTTAAGTCTTCTGTTTTGTAAAACTCTGTCATGTGATCTCCAGATTATTTCTGTGTCTGATGCCATGTTTCTCATCTTCTATTTTTGCTTCTTTGTTTCCAATGTTTGCATTACAATTGCCACTAATTATCAATTTGGCATTCAGTTTCCAGTAATTATCAGTTGGATGATCATCAATTTCAGCCTCTAGAAGTTGGTAAAAAAATTCATTGATTTCTTCTTAGTTAATATTAGTGGTTGATGCATAATTTTGAATAAAGTTTTGGAGAATAATAATATCTGGTCTTTCATATAGGCATGTAGATAATATTGTATCTTAAGGAGAGATCTCAAAGTGTTCTTTCTGAGAGTGAACGCAATACCATTATCCATTTGTCACTCCCGAATAGTAGACCATATGACTGTACAATTCAAAATGGCCAATACCAGTCCATTCCAAGTCACTAATGCCTAGGATATCAATCTTCAAGCATTCCATTTCATTTTTGACAACTTCCAATTTTCCTTGATTCATACTTCACACATTTCACGGTCCAATTATTAATGGATGTTTACAGCTATTTCTTCTCCTATTGAGTCATGCCACTATATATTTCCTAAATGCCCCCACAAGTCACTATCTGCTCTTCTGAGAAACGCAGCCATAGAATGTATCCTTCAGTTCTATTTGTCACATCTGTCTCTCTCTGTTCAGTGCTCTGTGAGATATTTTGCTTTGGAACTTCCATGAGCACAGAGAGTCTCAGAATATTTTATTTTCTGTTCTTTAAAATAAAACCCAGAAATGTCCATACATGATTCATAATGTATTTAATTAAGCACCTCTTCTAGTGACAGATAATAAATCGAAACTTTCTTGTTTATGCCATGAAACCATGCCACCATCAACTGCATAGGCGATCTTGGTAGAAACCACTGAATAAATCAATACTTTTTTATTTAAAAAGAGAATTAATATGATCTGTTTTAATAGGCATTACTGTCCTTTGAGTGAGAATACAGAATTTTAAACAGCAGAAAATGAGGACTCTGCATTTTTTTTATTTATTTAAGAACAAGGAAGATTAAACAAGCAGTTTCAGACATTCCCCCATTTCTCTTGCATCTATCTAATATATTTCCCCATTTACTATGGAAAAAACTTATTTTACTTCACAGAATCTGCTTCTTCAACAGATTTCACCCTGCATGCCACTTCGACTTAAATATGCCACTCAATCCACAAATGTTTACTTGCATACTTTACATAAGTACAATTTATGGTTCAATTATCAAATCTTATACAGTACTTCTTTTTCTTTAAATTGAAGGCACATATATCAATAAAAGTAATCTAAACAACTACTCTGTTCTCCATAGAAGAATCATAAAAACATTAACCAATGCATTTTTCCTTTTTCCTTCTTGTTTAAAATCAATAGAGATTATAGGTTACTAAAAATTCTAAACTCTTATTTTTTTCCATGTATCTCAGTCTCTACAAGCAAACAATTATTTTATAATTGTCTGAAAGTTTAATAATTTTATATTTACTATCAGTAAGTGTGTGTATGCCTGTAAGAATCAATGCAATCTGTTCATTAATATGCAAAAATAAAAAAAATAAATATAAGACTTTATACAAGTAGATAAATTTCCTCTGTGAAGAGTTTAATGATTTTTTTATTTTCCTTACCAGAGAATGTTGATATGAAACACATTGATGTGTGAAATGCTACTGATCAAAAATTGATTATCAGTTTGGGTGTGTATTTTAGTTTTTCTAAGGAGATTTAGTGGCATAGTGAACACAGAGTTGCACTGCCAAGCTCAAAATAGGCAGCTCCTTTCCATCAGCTGCTCTGAGGGAGAAAGGTGGGCAACACTTGTGTGATTTACAACCTCTGAAAATCTGCTGGATTGTCAACCATAATTGGATTCCAGCTCGAATGCAGAAAGTTTGTTGAATTTTGTCATGATACTGGACTGCCTTCCTGTCATTTCTTCGCACAGTGTTAAGGAATATTTATGTTTTACACTTTTAGTAATGCATGTATTCTTTTTGTTGGTTTCAAACATGCGCCGTTCTTTGTGAAAAATCATAATGATATCAGTAACACGTTTGTATGGATGGTTTATATATGCTGCTTGCACTGCCATTGACCAGGTGCACAGCTCAGACTGGAGAGTTGCTCTGATTTCAAAGAGGTAGTCGTAATATAAAAAAGGACTACTTTGTATTCATAAAGGTAGTTGGTACCTCAATGGTTCAAATCCACTTTTCCATGTACAGAACCATAATTATGGTATATATGTGTATACAATTGTTCCTGGAGAGTCAAAATGCTCTCTTGTTACAAATTTTAATACAAAATTGTTTCTTACATAAAAGCCATCATTTTCTTTACCTTCTAAGCCTGTGGTTTAGTAGAACTAAATTTTTTTTTAATGTAGCAGACATATGGGATCCTAAAATCCTCAGAAATCCGGCAAGATCTGTGAAGATGGTTATGATCTCATAAAGTCTACATATAGTCCTAAGCTCTTTGCAAAGAGAGATTTGTCAGCTGGATTTTCATGTTCTACATTTCTGACTTTAACAGCTATTCTTCCACCATGATGTCTCCATTATGCCTCAGCATCTCCAGACATTTCCAAATAAAATCCACTTTCAAATTGAAAGCATAACTGTAGCATCTGTACTGGGCCCCATGTGCTACCCTGATGTACTAAAAAGAGTAGTGCTTTTCTAAGACTTATTACTCAGGGAATATGGGCTGGAAACTATTTAGAAGTACTAAAACCTTACTCATTCTTTTCTTCAGCCTGTAGCCCCTATCCACTTCTTACCAGCCCCATATTACCTTCACCCACACTTCTCACAAGTTATTTTTACATTAAACACTCTGCTGTTTTCTTTCAGGGAAGATCATATAGCTTAGGTTATGCCTGTGAGGAAGCATCATTGATTTGTTTCTTTATGTTTAACATCCAGACAAATAATGTCTGGAAGCAGGTCTCTTTTTGTTGTGTTATAATGTGTCATGGAGTCAGAACCAACTTAAAGCTGACTTCCAGTGGGTTTTCAGATATTCTGTTGCATAGGATACTATTTGTCTTTCTCCCCCCAGAGCAGCTAGTGGATTAAAACTGCTGGACTTTTGGTTGGTAGTGCAACTCCTTACCCACTAGGCCACACACCAGTGGTCCCTACTCTTATCCCAAATGTAATCTTGCTCTTCACTTGGCAAACCTCACCGTTATTCCTCCAATAGGCTCACTACAGATCTCTGGCTACTGGCTCCTTTCTTCAAGGGACTGATATAAATGGTTTTAACTATTAAATCTGTAAATCCTTAGAATGTACAGCCATTAGAGACCACAATTATTACATTTTTTTCTTCCAATGATAGATGTTGTCACCTTTATGGTTTAATTTACTATTCATATTTGCATGTTGTTTGTTGTTGTTATGTGCCATTGAGTCGCCTGCGACTCAGCGACCCTACGTACAACAGCCCTAAACTCCGCTCTGTCCTGTGCCAATCGCACTGTCTCTGACACTCCCATCCAAGTTATCCCAGTCACTGAATCAATCCACCTCATAGAGGGCCTTCCTCTCCTGCGCCGTCCCTCCACCCTCCCAAGCATGATGTCCCTCTCTAAGGACCGGTCTCTCCTCACAACATGTCCAAAGTAAGTTAGAAGGAGCCTCAGAATCCTTGCCTCCAAGGAGCCACCCGGTTTAACCCTCTCCAGGACAAATCTGTTTTGTTTTCCTAGCAGTCCATGGTATTCTCAATACTCTTCTCCAGCACCACAGCTCAAAGGCATCAATTCTCCTTCTATCCTCCTTGGTCATTGTCCAACTCTCTGATGCATAACAGGTGATTACGAAGATACTTATTGTTATTTTTTAATTTAATTATAATTAATTTATAAGTCAGTAGGACATTATAATGACCCATATATTTGGCTGATTTTTTTTTTTATTACTCACAATCAAGGCTCCAAATTCCTCTCCTTGATAGATGGCTAAAAAAAGCTATCCACACTCTCATCTTTACAAGTACCTAATAAAAGAGGGAATATCTTGTTACTGATCTGAGTTAGGTTATTGGAGAAGCTGTGGGAAACACAGTGACCTGTCAGAAAGAAGCATCGCTAGATGGAGGAATACCACAAGGAGGCTGAAAAACACAGCCCAGAAGGAGGGGGCAAGGCCAGGGCAGAAACCAACAGGCATTGGTTGGAGAAGAAGATTAAATTGGAAGGGAGAACTTAAAGGGACTTTGAAGATGAAAGACAGCTGAGACAAGAAGTCCCAGTAAGACAGAGTTAGGCAGAAACTAGAAATTAAGAACAAACCATAGGTCAGAGTCAGAAAAGATTTTGAGATGTGAACAGACACAATAAGGCAAGAACAAGTGAGGTATAAAAGAAAGCCTGCCTTCCATTGGAATTCTTTGCTGTTGTGACTGGCTGCTGGGCTGACACTTGCAGTTCAGCAGCTTGTCATACCTGGTACACCTTGACGCTGGGTGAAGGTGCAGAAAATGACAAGACAGGAGATTGAGGACGTGGATGCAGACAGGGTACAGGACCGTTCACATGCTTTTCTACTGTGGGAGAAAAGTAGGGACCGTTCATCTATTTGTCTTTGTCACTTCAAATTCTAGTCTTTCTTAGAGTATCTTCAAATTATTTCAAAAATCTATAAATGGAGAGGAATAAGAAAATAAAGCCATAGCTGTAGTTCAAGGAGTTTTTAAATTTTTTAATTAATTTTAATGAACGATTACAGAGACTTTGGATTTCATTCATTCATTGCTGCACTTTTCTCCCTGCACAACTTCCCCCCCTCCCAGTTCCCTCTCCTCTTTGAAAAGTAAAGGATAAATTCTTTCATTGTTATATACTCCCTCCCCCCAAGTCCATTCCACTATGCACCCTTCATTCTTGATACATGCCATGACAATAATACCTAATGATATGTCCCTTTTAAGCAGTTCTCTTCCTCATCTGTTTCAATGAAATATACATAATTTATCCTATCTTTCTCAGTCTCTCCCCAACCCCGATGGCAGTCCCATTTCACAACCGTGACACTCTTCAGTATTTGCCCTTTTGTGACTGAGATATTTCACTCATCATAGTGTCCTCCAGAGTCACCCATTTTGTTTACTATTTCATGAGTTCCTTGTTTTTTAATGCAGCATAGTATTCCATTGTGCGAATATACCACATCTTCTCTATCCATCCATTTGTTGATGGACACATAGGTTGTTTCCAACTCCTTGCTATTGTGAACAAAGCTGCAATAAACATGGGCATACATATATCTGCTTGGCTGTCAGTTATGGTCTCTTTTGGGTATATTCCCAGTAGTGGAATTGCTGGGTCAAATGGCACTTCTATTTGCAACTTTTTGAGAAAGCTCCATGCAACCTTCCATACACGTTGTACCATTTTATACTCCCACCAACAGGGAATAAGGGTTCCAGTTTCTCCACAACCTTGACAGCATTTGTTGTTTGATGTTCTGTTAAATTTTGCTATTCTTACTGGGATCAGATGATATCTCATAGTTGTTTTGATTTGCATCTCTCTTAGAGCTAGGGAAACCATTCCAAAGGACAAAGAAGGTCACTAAATAATGCTTAAAGGGTCAATAGAACAAGAGGACATAACAATAATAAATATTTATGCACCAAATGAAAGACCTGCAAAATATATAAAACAAATATTAACAAAACTGGAAAAGGAAATAGACTACACTACTACAGTACTTGGAGATTTCAATATACCGCTCACAAGAAAAGATAGAACTACCAGGAAGAAACTCAACAAAGATACTGAAGAATTAAACCACACAATATAGCAACTCAATCTAATAGACATTTATAGGCTAATGCACCCCACAAAAAACACACTATATTTTATTTTCCAATGTGCATGGAACATTCTCCAGAATGGATGACATGACATTTTAGGTCACAAGGTAAACATCAATAAGTTAAAAAACATTGAAATAATGCAAAGCATCTTCTCAGACCACAATGCTACAAAATTGGAAATTAATAACAAGAGGGAATTTGATAATTTAAAAAAAACACCAACACATACATTTGGAAGCTAAACAACACATTGCTTGAAGATGACTGGCTACTAGAAGAAATTAAAAATGAAATTAAAGTTTCTTGAAACAAATGACAATGAAAACATGATTTACCAAAACCTCTGGGAGACAGCCAAAGCAGTATTTAGACGTCAATTTATAGCAATAAGCAATGACATCAAAAGGCAGGAAAAAATTACTCTCTTTCCCAACATCTCCAGCAAATTGAAAAATAACAGCAAGAAAACACAGCACCTTCCAAAAAAAAATGAACTTATAAAAATTAGAGCAGAAATAAATGAAATAGAACACAGGGAGGGAAAATTGAGACCATCAGCAAAACTAGGAGTTGGTTGTTTGAGAAGATCAGTAAAATTGATAAGCCACTAGCAAAACTACAAAAAGAAAAGAAGGGAAAGACTCAAATAATCCAAATAAGGAATGAATTGGGCAACATCACAACACAACCAACTAAAATAAAAAGGCTAACATTAGAATAATATGAAAAACTATACTCAAACAAATATGAAAATCTAGAGGAAATGGAAAAATACTTAGAAATGCACAACCTACATAAACTGATACAAACCAAAACTGAACACCTGAACAGACCCATTACAAAAGAAGAAATTGAAAAGATAGTGAAAGAGCTTCCAGCCGAAAAAGCCCTGGACCAGATGGTTTTATGAGTGAATTTTATAAAACGTTCAGAGAAGAACAGCCACCAATTCTACATAAACTATTTCAGAAAATAGAAAATGATGGAGTTCTCCCAGATTAATTCTATGATAACAAACATTTGATATCAAAGCTTG
>NW_006399789.1:20845667-20850114 GCF_000299155.1 Elephantulus edwardii
AAAATACTTGAGCACCACAACAAGGTAAAGGTAAACAACCCAGTTGAAAAATGGGCTGTGATAATTTTTAACACTTTATGGGGCATGGGGTCTCTTTTCCTTGTTATCAGACTTTTGGCTCCTTAAGACCTTTTCTCTTAAGATTCAGTTCTCAGCAGTCTTAAAGCAAATGGCTTCAATTTGCTTTGGCTGCTGTCATTTAGTGACAATGGGTCAGCACTGACTTAGAGCAACCCTATGAATAACAGACTGATGAACATCAGGAAACACTGTATTGAAACCACGCCTTATGCTTTACCATTTTCACCGTCTCTGGGGTTTCCATATTGTCCTGATCACTGTGTCAATCCATGCCATTGAGGGTCCTCTGCTCTTTTGCTCACCCTTCCACTCCACTTTTAATATATTTGTTTCTCAGTTACAGAAAGTTTCTAGACTACAAACATCTGATACCACTCCTATTCATGCTTCTTTAATATTATAGAAATTTGTCCTCAATTTGCCACCATTGAAATGACGCCTACTTACCATAAATTATTTTATCATGATTACCTTCCACTTGATTTAAATCATGTGCAGCTTTAAATCATGGAGAAAGTGTTGAGTCTTTTATTGCAATAAAGTGAGGCTGTAGGAACTGTATGCATCTGTTCTGGCTTATTCTTAAACACAGATGAAAAACAGATCTATTTGTAGCTGGGTACTGCCTCTACCTCTAAATTTACTGAATCCACTGTTCATATACTATTACATTTCCAGTTTCCTGTACTTATAAGGTGGCTTTTAAACACCTCATTGTGAGTCATGCTACACTGTCAACGAATCCTAACTGATAGAGAAAAGAAAACATCTTCATTTATTCTTTAAAGATCTATAAGTGTCCTATTCTCCACAACTAACCACTAGGACACACAGTGTGACTCAGGTTCCTGGCCTCATCCATTCAACCTGCATGACGTTGACCATTAATCTTAATGGAGACATTTTCCTCCATGGACTTTACTGAGTATTTACTCTATAAGCCTATTTAAAAGCAAAACCAAAACCAAATCCATCACAATATGATGATAGATAGATAGATAGATAGATAGATAGATAGATAGATAAAAGATAGATAGATGATAAATAGAAACAAAACTAAGCTTTACAAAGGGAAAAAAAAAAGAATCTACACATACTTGATTCTCACCACTAGACCAATTGGCAGCATCAGGATGGATGACAAAGAGATTGAGATTGTTCACCGCTTCAGTTTGCTCGGCTCCACAGTCAACACTCTTGGCACCAGCAATCAGGAAATCAAAAAGCGTATCGCGATGGGAAAGTCTGATCTTAGGGACCTCTCTAAAGTACTCAGGAGCAACAGTGCCTCTCTGGAGACTAAGGTGCGCCTGATACAGGCCATGGTATTTGCAATTGCTTGTTATGCATCAGATAGTTGGACAATGACTAGAGAGGACAGAAGATGAGTGGATGCTTTTGAGGTGTGGTGCTGGCAAAGAATACTGAATGTACTATGGACTGCCAGGAAAACAAACAGATTCATCTTGGAGAGGATTAAACCAAGCTACTCCTTGGAGGCAAGGATTCTGGGGCTTCCTCTGACACACTTTGGACATGTTGCCAGGAGGGATGGATCCTTGGAGAGGGACATCATGCTTGGGAGGGTGGAGGGACCGTGCAGGAGGGGAAGACCCTCTATGGGATGGATTGATTTGGTGACTGGGGTATTCGGGATGGGTGTGTCAGAGGCGGTGCGGTTGGTGCAGGATAGAGCAAGGTTTAGGGCTGTTGTGCATAGGGTCGCTATGAGTCGCCAACGACTCAACGGCATATAACAACAACAACAACAACAACAAACACATCCTTGGTACATCAAGAGGTAGATCCTGCCTTACTTTAGCTGCACTGAGTAACTGAACACATCAACTTTTTCTGAAAAAGACATTAAACTTTAAAAGATGTTCAGAACAGCTTTGCTATAAATGTTTTGTTTCTTTGAGTAGTGGAAATAGAATAAAAAAGGAAAAGTATAAAAAAAATAAAAGTTAAATCAATGGTTAAAACCTGAAAATCAGTTGTTAAAACATGAGAAATGTTGTTTGCTGTTAAGTACCACAGAGTCAGAACAGACACATAGTTGACCCTTCGGTAGGTTTTCAGAAGCAGTAGATTGCATGGGAGGAGATGGCCCATCATTCTCCCCTAGAGAAACAGGTGGTTTTATACCATGTAGATGTAGTTTGACAAAGCAGCTCCTTACCACTAGACCACCAGAGCTCCTTAGAGTGTGAGAAACAGAGATTCATAAGACAATACCACCAGCAGACTAGAACAGTGATTAAAAGTAATGACATTGTGAATAGTTATAATCACTTCAAAATTCTTTGATGAAGACCTATTTATTTTTTCTATTTTTAAGTTAATTTTTCCATTGTTGCACATTTTCTGTCTCCCTCCCCCTCCCTCAGCCATCCCTCAGGATATCCCTTGTTTTGAATTGCTGTCATAGTTATAATGTCTAATCATCTATTCCTTTTGGACTGTTCTTTTCCTCCTCTGTTCTACCTTAGTGTTTATTATCTACCCACTCTTTTTCCATTCTTTCCCCAGTTTCCACCTTCTGTCTGTCCTATTTTATAACAGCATTCTTATTCTTATGCAGTATTTCTAATCACCTCAACAAGAAGGAAGCTGAAGTTGAAAGTGAAGAATCAGATGAAAACATATGTTCTCTTTTTTTATCAATTCCTGAAACATTATAATTTTTTCAGTTTTGAGAGAATGAAGGTTTATCTTTATTCTAATCTGTGAGCTTCCTTTCCCAATCTTTCTTCCTTTCATTTCTTCTAAGATATGTACAACCTGTTTGCTCTATATTTCTTTTTCTGGGTCTTAAAGCTCTGTGACATGTCTCCAAACAGCCGATTTTGTGTCTACAGAAAAGAAGAGTGATAGTGTGGAGATCAGTCCCTAGCAGGCTTCCTGCTCTCATGTGCAGTCATGCAGGGTCTGTGTTTCCCATGCTAAATTTATGGTGGAACAAACTGGCAAACTGCCAGTCATACCTTTTTCATCGGTAGCAGACCCAGAGTCAAAAGAATTCAATCCAAATTGGCACAGGTAACTTGTTCCTGTCCCTTTCTGATAGCAAAATGAATGAGCACTGACAGTAGTATGATTTCTCTGTGAAGAGAAAGGTCTTGGTCCTGCAAACAAGAGCCCACTGTTTCTTTGCACAATTATGGGTGTGCTTACCTGCTTAGGGATGGTGGGAATGAGTATGTCTAGCTTTAATAAATGGCGAGACCCAAAACCAGGCTGATACAAGAAAGATTCCATTTAGACTGTATTCAAAGAAAAAGAACAATTAAAAAAACCTATCTTATCTTTGCAAGGTGTCTTTAGAGCACAGGGAATTGAATTAAGAGGACTAAACTTAACGTAATTCCTCCTTGGAAAAGAAACAACACTCTGGAACTACAGTTCCTGTAGTTATGATACTACAAACCACTTCAATTTATTGTAGCATTCCCCAGCAGTCTCTTGGGTTGCTGGAAAAGATCTGAGAGGATATCTGGTCATGTCAGTGTTCTAATTAAGAGCTGGACGGAGAGCAGAGAGATTGCAGTGGCCCTCTCAAAAGGATGCTGAAACTCACACTACTCGGTTGATACCACCAGAGGACTTAAGACTCCTCTGTCCATATAGTAGTCATCTTTGATGGTGCAAATGGTTAGAGTTTGGCCGCTACCTGCAAGGTCAGAGGCTCAAGAACATCCAGAGGTGCCTTGGAAGAAATGGCTGGCAATTTACATCAGAAAAAGCAGCCCCTGAAGACCCTATGGTTGTTGTTATATGTCATCAAGTAGGAACTGACCCATCGCTGACCCTCCAGTGAGTTTGCAGAGGCAGTTACCACGTTGCTGCACACTTTTAAATTGATGACCACACTTAGAAACAGGTTTTTTTTTTTCTTTTTGATGCGTTACTGTCATTTGTGGCAACGTGTTAATTGCATGAGAGGAGATTTCCCATCCTTCTCCTGCACAGCATCTGACAGATTTAAATCATGTGCCTATGATATTGCAGTACAGCTTCTAACCACTAGGCCACCAGAAAAACATTTCTATTTTGACACGTGGTGTATGAGTCAGGATGGGAAGCAAATGATATTGCTTCTTAATGAAATAGCTGATATTAAATCCATGGAAATAAATATTTATCCATCAAAAACATAGTTAAACACAATCTCAATTCTTCTAAACTTGTCCTTTTTTCTCTCCTAGCTCTTAGCTACTCTTTATCATCTTTTTTTTGGTTGTTTTTTGTTGTTGTTGTTTTTTATTATTAAATTTTATTAGTTTTAATGAACATTTACAGAGATTTTGGGTTTTCATTCATTCATTGTTGCACTGTTTTCTCCACCCTCCTCCCCAGTTTGTTC
>NW_006399789.1:20850704-20873502 GCF_000299155.1 Elephantulus edwardii
TCCACTCCACCATGTAGCCATCGCTCTAGACTCCTGTCATGACAGAAATACCTAATCACATATCTCTTTTAAACAGTTTTCTCCCTTCTCTGTTTCAGAGCAGCATACATTACATTTGCCAACAGCCCATTAATTTTGTTTGCTTAGAGTTTCCTATTATAACCCTAGTGGTAAGTACTCCTTCCAAAAAAAATGCTTTTTTTAAAAAGCAACCATATTTCACTTAGTGTATTTTAAAACAGAACTATTTGATCTTTGACTTTTAGCTTAAATAGAGGACATTTTGGGGCCAATCCGATAACCCATAGATTTCAGTTTCTGTCCAGTTATTTTTTTCTTCTCAAAGGGGGTACTACTTAACTTACTTCTGTAGTTCACAGCCACATAAATATCCCAAGTCGTAACAGTAACACAATCCTTTAAGCACAAAAATTTCAACCCGCATGAACACATTACAATAATAAAAAAAAAAAAGCTTATAAAAGCTGTGAAAATGTTTGGACAAATCTTATCCTGTCACATCACTGTGCATTTCCTGTACACAAAAGGTTTATTCTAAGAACATGACCACAACAACTTGCATGGGAACAGATGATGTTCTCAGTATATGATTATGTTGCTATGGCATCAGCAAGCCAGTATCTGAGGAATTCTCTTGTTTACCATGAATATTTTTAAAGGGATAAAAATATTAATGTTACTCATAATATCATATACTTTTATGTACAGGAGGTGCACAAAGTCAATATTAGGTATAAAAAAGAAAAATTTAATGTTTTCTTACTGCCCCAAAATCGTTCTACCATTATAACTAATCTTTGATAGACCCTTAAATTTATCATTCAACTACCCATCACCAACACTGTACTTTGTTATCCATCAACAGAATACATATGAAAGACTAGAATGTAAACCACAGCATTTACAATTTGCACAAAGGTCACATGCAGTGTTAATTTTCTTATGCAGTTTAATAAGGGATTCTTTGACATATGTGGAATAAGTTTCACAGTGCTGAAGGAATTTGCCAATTCTTTGAAATTACATTATCTCAATCTATTTCTGAATTCTGAACAAACGTTGAAACAGTGTCACATTCTACATACATAAACTTGTCTGACAACAAAGATTTTCATAAAACACTCACTCTCAATGAGGCCACGTTTTGTTTTCTTTCGTTAGTTTCTATACACTCATATTCCAAAGCGTCTAATTCAGGCAGATTGTTTTCTCCAACTTCTGATAAATCAAAGTCATTTTAGTTAAGCCTCAAAGGGGGCAATGCATTCTTATAAATCCTTGTAATTGTCCTACTTCATAAAAGAATACTAAATTGAAATGAAGATAAAGATCAATGGCTTACAGGTTAAAAAATCCTGGTCCGATGCTGGCCCATCTAAGGTGAAATGCTGTCTAAACAAATGTACCTCAGGAAAAAAAAATCAAACCCTTTGCTCTCAAGTCGGAACTGATTCAGCTGATGACCCACTGGACTTTTGACTCTGTAAATAACACGAGAGGAGATTACTCATCTCTCTTCCATGAAAATGTTGGTGGATTTGAACTGCTAGACAGGTGCAGCCTCACGCTAGCAGTGTATCTACAACTACACCATCATAACTGCTCCCTCAGAGAAAAGCCATCTAGTAATTATATTAGTCTCTGAATATAGCTGAAAATTTATCAGAATTTGGTAGCTTAAAGTAATACATTTTTGTCCTCTTATAGTTCTGGGAGCTAGAAATTCTAAATTTCATCAAGGCAAAATTAAGGTTTTGAGGGACAACTGCATGGGTGCCTTGAGGCAAGAATCAGTTCTGGTCATTGCCTTGTTTTCCCCACTTCTGTTGACTGTCAGCATTATTGACTATTGGCTGCATAACTCCAATCTCAGCCTGAAAAAAAGTGGTGACTTTGCCCTACATTCCTTGTGTAAAATTGCCTATTGCTTCCATTTTATGATGATACCTATGACTGAATTTAGAATCCAGCAAGATAAATCAGGATAATTCTCCCAGTTAAAGGGACATTTAAACCACTGTATGGTTGTTAGTGAGCCTACTACAATCTAAAAAATTTTCAAGATGTGTTATTTAAACACTAGTTTTCAAGTCACATTTTTTCTATATTAAAAAGAATCCTAATTTTAGAAAATAAATGTAAATGATGGCATTGAGTTAACAAGATCAAATAATTGTTGTTGTTGTTGTTGTTGTTGTTATGTGCCATCGAGTCGTTTGCAACTCATAGCGACCCCTATGTACAAGAGCCCTAAACTCCATTCTATCCTGTGTCAAACTCACTGTCTCAAACATATTCATTCCCACCCCTCCACTCACAAAATTGATCCATCTCATCGATGATGTCCCTCTCCAAGGACCAGTCCCTCCTTGCAACATGCCCAAAGTATGTCAGACGAAGCTTCAGAATCCTTAACTCCAGGGAACATTCTAGCTTCACCATCTCCAGGACAAATCTGTTTGTTCTCCTAGCAGTCCATGGTATATTCAACACTCTTCTCCAGCACCACAACTCAAAGGCATCAATTCTCTTTTTATCATCCCTATTCACTGTCCAACTCTCTGATGCATAGCATGTAATTGCAAAGACTATAGCCTGGATCAGGCGCACCTTAGTCTCCAGCCTGACATCGTTGCACTTCAGTACTCTTGAGAGGTCCCTCACAACTGACTTTCCCAATGCAATTCATCTCCTGATTTCCTGGCTGCTGTTACCAAGAGTGTTGACTGTGGAGCCAAGTAAACTAAAACTGTTAACTATCTCAATCTCTTCACAATCCAAACTGATGCTGCCAATTGGCCCAGTGGTGAGAATCTTTGTTTTCTTGATGTTGAGCTTCAATCCATATTGAAGACTGCAGTCCTTGACCTTCTGCAGCAAGCACTTCAGGTCCTTCTCAGTTTCAGAGAGCAGGGTTGTGTCATCTGCATAACACAGGTTTTTAATGATTCTTCCACCAATCCTGATGACACATTCCTCCTCATACAGCCCAGCGTCTCAGATGATCTGTTCTGCATACAGATTGAAAAGGTATGGAGACAAAATGCATCCATGATGGACCCCTTTCTTGATTTTTGAACCATCCAGTGTCTCCCTACTCTGTTCTGACAACTGCCTCTTGATCCAAGCATAGTTTTTGCATTAGCACAACCGAATGTTCTGGGATTCCCACTCTTCTTAGAATCAGCCACAGCTTGTTGTGATCCACACAGTCAAAAGGCTTTGCTTAGTCAATGAAGCACAGATAAACACTCTTCCACCAGAGCTCCCCCATCAAATAATTATTTACCAAATTTATAGGCAGGTCTACTGCCCTCCCTCCCACCCTCACTTCCTTCCATCTGTCCTTCCTTCTTTCCTTTTGTCCCTCCTTGTTGTGTACCATCAGATTGGATCTGGCTGGCACAGGAAGAGATTGTCCCACCTCATCCAGCAGAGCATCTGGTGGATTTGAACCACATGTCTTCAGGATTACAGTATAGCTTCTTGCCATTAGGTCACCAGATCTCCCTCTTACTTCATTTTTCTTGATTATTTGCTTTTGCTGCTGGTAGAACTTCTCTATATATATATTCATATGAATAATAGCTTTAAGTCACTTGATGAAAATTTTTATTCTTTTTCTATGTGTATATATGTCAAAATTATCTTTCAGTATCAAAATTGGCAAAGGGGAGGTAAAATTAGCTCTGTCTGCAGATGATATGATAGTATACTTTGTAGTGGTTGTTGTTGTTGTTATGGGCCATTGATTTACTTGTGATCCCTAGTGACCCTATGTACAATAGCCCTGAAATCTGCTCTATTCTGTGCCAACTTTATTGTCTCTGACACACCTACCTTTAGCACCCCAGTCACTGAATCAATCCATTTCATTCAGGACCTTCTTTTGTGCTTTCCCTGCACCTTGCCAAGCATGATGTCCTTCTCCAAGGTCTGGTCTCTTCTGGCAACATGCCCAAAGTAAGTCAGAGTAAGTCTCAGAATCTTTGCCTCCAAGGAGAAGTCTGGTTTCACCCGCTCCAGGACGAACATGTTTGTTCTCTTGGAAGTCCATGTTATATTCATTGCTCTTCTCCAGCACCACAGCTCAGAAGCATTGATTCTCTTTCTATCATGCCTATTCATTATCCATTTTTTTTTATGCAAAGACTATGGCCAGGATCAGGCATACCTTTGTCTCCAGACTGATGTCATTGCTCTTCAGTTCTCTGGAAAGGTCCCTGAGTATTTCATTAATATTAATTAATTAATTAATTAATTAATTAATTGTATTAATTTCCTACTGCAATTATTCTTTTGAATAGTATACTTAGAAAGTCCTAAAGACTCAGCAAACAGAGTCAGCCAATTCAGCAAAGTACAATTCAATTAACATACAAAAATCAGTTACATTTCTCTATAGTGAAAAAAAGAATAAAGAAAAGGAGCTAAGAAAATCTATACCCATCACAATAGCTAATCACAAGAATAAATATTTGGGAGCAACTCTAACTATAGACACAAAATACCTATACATAGAAAATTATAAAACATTACTATAAGAACAAAAAGAGACATGGAGAAATGGACAAATATACCATGCTCATGGATAGGAAGATTCAATATCATGAAAATGACAGTTCTACCAAAAGCAATCTACAAGGTCAATGAAATCCCAACATTGATACCAATTCCACTCTTTAATGAGATGGAAAAGGCATTTCCAATTTTATTTGGAATGGAAAGAGATTCCAAATAATTAAAACACTCCTGAAAAAGAGAGCAAGTTAGGAGTCATCACACTCCCTGATTTTAAACCATACTACACAGCTGTAGTGGTCAAGACAACATGATACTGTACAGTATCAGTACTGTACAGTAACACACACATAGATCAATGAATAAGAATTGAGAACCCAGAAATCAACTCATCTATGTATGTTTTGACAAGGAGTTGAAATTAGTTAAGTTTGGAAATAATAACCTTTTAAACAAATGCTGTTGGGAAAACTATCTGTAGAAAACTCAAGCAAGACCCACACCTCACACCATACACAAAACCCAACTCATGGTGGATTAAGGACCTAGGAGTGAAATAATACTATAAACTTTATCAGAGAAAAGCTTGGATGAACTCTACAAGTCCTAATCCATGGTATGAACAATCTTCCAAGCATCGTGAAAAACCCACACCCAGGACAGAACAAAATAGATGAATGGAAACTTCTACGAATCAAATCTGTATGCATATAAAATAAACTTCTCCAACAGAGTAAAAAATGAAAGCCACAGACTTGGAAAAATTTCTGGTATTCACATCTGATAAGGGACCCTTACCTAAAATTTATGGAATATTATGTCAACAAGAAAAAGGTAAACAACCCAATTGAAAAATAAGTGCAGGATATGACTAGATATTTCACCAAAGAAGACATTCAGATGGCAAACAAACAAAAGAAGAAATGTTCAAAATCCCTAGCTATTGGAGAGATGAAAATCAAAACAACTATGAGATACCATCTCACCTCAACAACAACAGCAAAATTAAAGCAGCAAACAACAAATGCTGGAGTGGTAGTGGAGTGATTGGAAAACTTACTCACTTCTGGTGGGAGTGTAAACTGGTGCAACTATGGAAGGCAGTTTGATGCTTTTTCAAAAGTTGGAAGTAGAAATGCCATTTGACCCAGCAATTCACTGCTGGGAATATACCCTGTAGAAACCAGAACAGCCATCCACACAGATATATATATGCACATCCATATTTACTGTGTTATTTACAATATCAAAGAAATGGTAGCAATCCAAGTGCCTATCAACAAATGAATTAATAGAAAAACTATGGCATATCCATAAAATGGAAAATATTATGCAGCAGTGAAAAACAATGTAAAACATTACACAACATGGGTGACCCTGGAGGACATTATGCTGAGTGAAATATCACAGTTAGGAAAGGACAATTACTACATAGCTTCACTTTTATGAAGGAGGTCTGTCATGGGGGTTGGGAGAACAGGAGTTCAATTGATAATTAACAGAGTCAATTGATAACTAACATTTCACTGGAACAGATGAAGGGGAAAACTGGACAGCAGCCCAGAATAAGAGGTACATTTCAAAGAGAACTGGGGGAGGGGATAATTGTGCAAAAATTAGTGAATATTTTTTAAAAAGTGAACAGGGAAGGGGATGGAGAGGGAGTAAAATGTGTAACAATGAATGAATGAAAATCTAACTTTTCTGAAAACTTTCATTAAAGTCACAATTAAAATGAAACATGTTATTTTAAAAAAATGTTATTTCCTTGAAAACAGATAAAATAGCACATTCAGTCATAATAATCTCAATAGCTGAATACATACATTTGGAATAGTTTTCTGTACCCCAACCTTACCTTCACAAAACTCCTATTATAATGACAGGAGCCCAACACTCCAATTTGTCCTGTTTCTTCAGATGTTCTAAATGCATGTGCATCTCCACCCTTGCCTAGTGTTGCTGAGCTGCCCATTCCCTCTTGTGCCATCCTGCCAGTCAAATTGCCTTTCCTCCTTCAATATTTGCCTCAAAGCTACTTTCTCCATGATTCGCTCAGCACCTGCTCTGGTAATACGTAATTTTAAAAGTTATGATAATTCCTCATTTCATACTTAAATACAAGTATACAAACCCACTACACTGTAAGCTTCTAAAAGTAAAAATCCAAAAGTATGTTTGTCATCTGAATTTCAATTCTATAAATCTTAACTGGTCTAGACTGCCACATCTTTCTCCTTGGAAACAGCTGATGGACATGTACTGTGAATCTTTGGTTAATTGTCCAACACATAACCAACCCACCACTCATCAAAATACTTAAAGTCAAATAATGGTCTTATTCATATTGATTTTCTCTGTTCTCATCGCCATCCCTAGTCATCTATTTTTTTGTTACTACAGAGATTTTGATATAGCTGAGTTTGGAAACAAAAAGTTCAATTAAATTACACTTATTTATTCTGGACAGAATCTCTTACCTAGTGATTTTTGCATTCCTTGCCACATTGCCAAGAAGAATTTTAGTCAGGAGGTTCAAGGCTCTGTTACCTGTGAGTACATTTTAGAAGCTGCCTGACTAAGTGATTGTGTCTTGCTGCTGACCTGAATTATATATAGCCTTTTGACTTTTCTCCACTCCAAAAAAGATTTTTGACATTATGAAAGTAGTGCGTTATAGCACATGCCTTATTCTTTCTAATATGTCATTTGTTTAGAACAAGATAGATTTATTTTTAAAAGATGGGATAAATTTTATTTTTTCCCTACAGTTAATGTTTTTAATTTTCTGCTAGTTTATTTATAAAATTCAAATACATTGTTTTTAAGAGCAAATTCTTTCAATTTCCCTCACCTCCCAATGCATCAGAATGTACAACACCATGAACAGCCCCTCCTGCCCTCCCTGCACAGCCTTATCCCTTTGCTTCCACCCTCTCACACCCCTCTTGGTCCTTATACTCTTTCTACAATAATGGTTTTATACAATATTTATCTTTGTGGGACTAAATTCACTCAGCATAATGCTCTCCAGTCCCTCCCAAGTGAGGTAATAATTTACAATATCATTGCTCCCGCGTTCTGCATAGTATTCCATTGTGTGAATGTACCATAATTTCTCAATCCATTCATTTGTGGTGTTCTTGCAATGGTGAATAATACCACTATGAACATTGTGAACATTGGTGTACAAATCTCAGTTTTTGCCTCAGTTTTCATTTTCCAAAAAGTATAGTCTAAGTATATTCCAAGCTGGGTTATATGGAATTTCTATGTTCAGCTTTTTGAGGAAGCACCAAACTGCCTTCCAGAATGGTTGTACCAGCCAATTTTTTAAAGTATAAATTCAAATATGTATACTTAAAATGTTGTTTACTCTCTTTTAATATGTCAAAAACATAATATGTAAGATACTTTTTTAAAAGCCCAAATCAAGAATTTTAGAACCTTTGCTCATTAAATATTTGAGTGTTCTTACATGAAGTTTTTATACATCTTTTCTGGTGTAGCTACTAAGATTATATCAGCCAATAAATGGGAAAAGAGTCAGAGCCTAATGTTTTGGTGTGTTTTTTTTCTTTTTTATTAATTTCTATGAACATTTACAGAGATTTTTGGATTTCCATTCATTCATTGTTGTACTTTTCTCCCCCCCCAACCCCCCCATCCCCCGTTCTCTCTTCTCTTTGAAAAGTAAAAGAAAAATTCCTTCATTAGTATACAATCCCCCGCACCCCCACATCCCCACCCTGAGTATAGTCCACTCTGCAACTTTCATTCTGGACTCTTATGATAATCATAATGCCCTATAATATATTGCTTTTAAACTGTTCTCTCCCTCATCTGTTTCAATGCAGTATACATAATTCATCCAGTTTTTCTCAGAGCCTAATGTTTTAGCCTAAAGGGAATAAAAAACAGGATGCCAAAATTTTAGAACTTCTGTTGTTGTCATTTAGCACCATTGAGTTTAATATAACTCATGGTAACTCAATGAGCAACAGATCTGAAACATTTCCTGTTCTGTGCTTATCATCCCTGACACACTAGAACCCATTGACACAGTCACCATACCAATCCATCTCATCAAGAGTCTTCCCCTCTTTCATTGATCCTCAAGCCAATTGTAGATGTGACTGTCAAGGCATCTGTTTGTGTGAGGGTCTTTCTCTCTTTTGCTGACCCTCCACCTTTCCAAATATAATGTATCTCTCCAATAAATAACCTCTCCTAACAACATGCCCAAAGAATGTGGGATAAAAAAAAATTTAAAAAAAAGAATGTGGCTTGAAACTTTGCCATCCTTGTCTTTAAAGAGAGCTATGGTTGCTCTTTTTCCAAGACATCTGTTTCTTCTTTTGGCATTTCCTGGGATATTCAGCATTGTTCTCCAACACTATAACTCAAATGCATCAATTCCTTTCCTGCCACCCTTATTGATTGTTGGCTCTCAGATGCATAACAGCTAATTGGAAAGAGTGTGACTTGAATCAGTTGCACCTTTGTCTCTATACTAATGTTGTTGATCTTCAGCACGCTGGAGAGGTCTCTATATAGCAAATTTTCCTAATGCAATTCATCATTAATTTCCTGCCATCTGGTGCCAAGAGTGTTGTTTGTGGATGCAAGCAAGATGAAATTGTTAACAACCTCAATCTCTTCTCCATCTATCATGATGGTACCAATTGGCGCAGTGGTGAGAATCTCTCTTCTTGATATTGAGCTTCAATCTATATTGAAGAGTGTAGTCCTTGACCTTATAGAGCACATGTTTCAGGTCCTCATCAGTTTCAGCAAGATTGCTGATTAGTATTCCTCCAATCCTAATGCCACATTCCTCCCCATGCTGCCTGAATGATCTCTTCCACATATAGATTGAAAAGGTATGGAAAAATGACACATCTCTGAAGCACTCCTTTCCTGACTTTGAACTATGCAGTGTTTCCTTGCCTGTTAGTCTGACTGCTTTCTGGTCTAAGTATAGGATTCACATGATTTATCTAACCCCATTCTTCAAAATATCTCATAAAGTTTGCAGATGAGACTATTTTAAGAGTTCAGAAAGGTAATAAGAAAAAATCTGACTCATGAAAAATTTGTGTGTGTAATTAACAAAATAGTTTTCAAAACTTATTTAAAGTGATGCCTCTGGAGACTCTATGAAATTTGATAAATGATGATAGTTCTAGAAAGGCTCAGGCCTTTTGTTCATAGGGTCGCTATGAGTCATGCTCGACTCGAAGGCAATCAACAACAACAACAAAAGAATTTAAAGTCTTGAAAATGCTTGACACCTAGCAGGAATTTAATTTAGAGTTATTACTACTAAACCCACTACCCATGATGTTATGACAACTCATGGCAACCTTCCATTGGGTTTCCAAGGCTGGACATCTTTAAGGAAAGAGACTATCTATTTTTTTCTTTTTTAATTTTTTTTCACAAAAAAGCTGGTGGGTTCAAACCATTCACCTTTTTGGTTTGCAGACCAATATGTAACTATCTGTTCCCAGTGTTCTAAAATAATGTTATCAGGGAGTAAGAAATGACTGGCATACAACACATATTATACATTTGTCAATATAACACAATTTTGGAGACTGCAGTAAGCATTCTTTAAATATCATTTGCCCCATGCGAGGTATGTTTCTTTAGTCTTTATAAGGAAATGAATTTCAATAGTAAGAGAAAAATTTCTTATATTATTTTCCCTTCCATTCTGAAGCACAGAACATGTTACCACTCTGAACTGATGACTGACCATGTGTTTTCATGTTTCATTCCATTCACTCACTTTTCATTCATTAATTAATGGAATAACTATTTTTGGAGCACTTTCTGTGGTACCTGTTGAGAATAGGCTCCAGTCTCCCTGCTAACAAGGAATCGAGAGTTTTCAAGAGGATATAGGCATTAAGCAAATAATGACTCACAATTAATTTCAGGACAACAAGGGGAAAGGGCATTTTATTTCTTTAAAACATTTGACATTTGTGTGTGTGTGTGTGTGTGGTTGTTAGATTTCTAAGATATGTTAGCAATTGGGTTTTTTTCTTACTTTTTTTTTTTCATTATTAAAGTCAGTGAACATCTACAGAGATTTTGGAATTCCATTCATTTATTGTTGCACTTTTCTTCCTGCCCACCCCACCCACACCCTCAAGACCCAGTTCGCTCCTCTCCTTGAAAAGCAGAAGAAAAACTCCTTCATTGGTACACATTTACAGTGCCCAGAAAATTTAGATGGTTTGTTTCTTGACACTAGAAATGTACATAATCACTTTTTTTAATAACACCAATATTATAGAGATAGGGAATACTGCATGGTTTAAATTCAGGAAGGGTGTGTGTTAAGGTTGTAACCTTTCTCCAAATCTATTGAATCTGTGTGCTTAGGAAATAATATCCCAAGGTGGACTCTAAAAAGAATGTGGTATAAGGATCAGAGGAAGACTCATTTACAACCTACTTTAATCAGCTGACTCAACCTTACTTCCTCAAAGTGAGGAGGACCTCAAATACTTGCTGAAGAGGCTCAAAGACTATAGCCTTTGATATGGATTACATCTCAAGCTCAAGAAAACAAAAGGTCCTTATCACTGGACCAATAGACAATATCATGATAGATGGAGAAAGGATTGAAGTTATGAATGATTTCCTTCTTCTTGGATCAACAATCAACCCCTTTGGCCCCAGAAATCAGGAGATTAGGAGATTCATTGTTTTGGACAAATCTGCTGTTAGAGACCTCTCCCAAACACTAAAGAGCAACAATGTCAGATTGAAGACAAAGGTTTGTCTAATTCAGGCCATGGCCTTTTCAATCACTTGCTCTGCATATAAGAGCTGGACAATGAATAAGGAAGATAGAATATGAATTGGTGCTTTTGAATTATGATTAGAGAAGAGCACCTCATATCCTACGTTGCTGTTGTTGGGCACCATTGAGTCAGTAGCTGACCCTCCAGCAGGTTTTCAGAGACAGCTAATCAAATGGAAGGAGACTAGCCATCCTCCCATGGAGAAGCTGGTGTCTTTGAACCAAAGGCCTTTGGGATTGTAGCACAATTTCTTACCATGAGACCACACCAGAGCTCCCTGAATATCAATTAGAATGAAAAAAAAAAAAAACAAACCTCAAACAGATATGTCTTATAAGTGTGCAGCTAGAGTGCTCTTTGGAGGCAAAGATGACATGGCTTTGACTAGCATATTATGGACATGATGCTAGGAGGAGCCATTGCATGCTTGGAAAGGTGGAGAGTGAGCGAAAGAGAGGAAGACCCTCGGTGAGATGGATTGACATGGTGACTACAGTAATGTGTTCAACTCTATCAGAGCTGATGAGGATAGCAGAGGTTAGAATAGGATCCAAATCTCTTGTTTATAGACTTGCTATGAGTCATACTCCACGTTAAAGCACCTAACAACAACAAAATGTATGGATAAAGGAGCACTGGTGGTGCAGGGCACAATGTACCCGCCTGTTAACTAAAAGGTTGACAGTCAAATTCCACCATCCTTTCCATGCGAGAAAAAGTGTCTCCTTTTGTAAAGATTTGCACTCTTTGGGAACTTGAAGGAGGGTCACTTTGGGTTAAAATGGACTCAGCTGACAGTTGTAAGTTTAACTTGGCTTTACTATACTCATCTGCATGAGGAGAATCAATATGATTCTGTGCTTGCTGAAATATTTGCACTTACCATTTCTGAGAACAACGGTCCTATCATTCGCTTTAAATGCGGACTCTATTAGCACGTTTCAACTAGACAGGCAATGTTTGTCTATTTAGCAAATGTATAATTATATGTGGGCATTTGTTAAATCATTCATTGAAGAAATATGAAGAAATAGGCAGTAATGCACAACAAGCAATGTAGTTGCCACAGGAAAGTGAATAAAGCAGATTCTGTGTCAGAGTCTTTCAGGAAATGAGGTATCTAAAAACCAACCTTCTCACTAACTCACAAATGCTTTATTGAATTACTGTCCATTTAAGAGCTTCAAAATAGTGTGTGTGTGTGTGTGTGTGTGTGTGTGTTGTTGATTGCTGTTGAGTCGAGCAGTACTCATAGTGACCATAAGAACAAAAGGCCTGAAGCTTTTCTATAACTATAGACATTTATCAAAGTTTATAGTGTTTCCAGAGGCATGTTGTTTAGGAAGTAGATGCCACTCCTGCTTCCAAATATATATATATATATATAAGGTCTGGTGGCCTATTGGCAAGAAGCTGCTCTGTAATCCTAAAGACATGCAGTTTGAGGCCACAGAGATGGGCCATCTCCTTCCATGCGATTAAGTGCCTCTAAAAACCCACTGGAGACATAGCAACAAGGTTTGAAGGTTGTGCAGTTCTGTTTAATAAAATTGAAACATGAAGAGTTGATTAAAGGCAATTGAATATCACTGTCTAAAAAAAAAACCCACTGGAGGATCAGCTATGGGTCAATTTTGACTCTACAGTACACAACAACAAAAACAACTATATGTTGTTGTTGTTAGTTGCCATCAAGTAGAGCATGACTCATAGAGACCCTATCATCAAAAAGCCTAAAGCCTTTCTATAACTATTGTCATTTATTAAAGTTCATAGTGTTTCCAGAGGCATTTTGTTTAAGAAGTGGATGCCACTGTGTGTGTACACACACACACACACACACACATAAAATCGTAATCAAATTCCTCAACTAGTGATGAGGCTGGTATTGTATCTGTTCTCTCTTATCACTGAGTGGAAAACAGCAAATGGTCATTTTTTCCTGATCTATCCTATGACAATTTCCTCATTGAAGTGCTGATTACAAATCCTACTTAGCCCAATCTACTTGCTACTTTAATGTGTGAGTTTTCTAAAATCCAAACATGATCTTATCACAGCCCTGCTTTTACAGGGCAATGAAAATGGGGAGAGATATATATCACAATATCATTTATCTAACAAGAAAGTGGGTACTAATGTAGAAAATGCTAATGATAATATACAGTATCCAATAGTAATTACAAATTTCTATGACTATAATTAAGGGAAAAAATAAGCATTTTACCAGAGAAAGAAAAAAAAACAGCAAAAATTACAATAGCCATTTTAAAATGTAGTTTCAAAACACTTTTTAATGTCATTCTATTGTCTTAGCAATTTTTAAAGGAAACCCCAAAATAATGCTAATCACCTCTTTCTCTCAATAAGCTTAAGTTTAATCCCTCGTTTTATAGTCATTGTATAACTCTGCATCATCGTGATTTTAGTTTACTTTCTCACCAGTATCCCTGGATGCCACGCACAATGCATTCTTCTTTCAATATTCTACTGACTTTTATGCATTTACAATCTTAATCTGTTTCCTAAACAGAATATAGTCTCTTTTTCCTACCCAGCTATCTCAAGGGCCACTTTGTATGTACATGTGGCACTACAACTATGGCCTCATTTGTCAAGATCTCTTATGACTTTGATCTCCTGAGATCATGGATCACATCTTATTCTTATTTTCTCAGTAGCGATAGCATAGGTAGAGAGTAGATATGAAACAATTATATAGATTATATATCTTTGCATGCCTTCATAATTGAAAACATTTTTGTTTGTTTTAAATAATGCCTTGGTGGTTTCCAAAGTGAACTCTACAGACTTCAAATTCTTTAGTGGGCTAAGAATTAAATTGAAAGTAAAGAGAATTGTGCTGGAGTACTTCTGACTTCAATTATCCATCTTCCCCTCGGAATTCTTGGTCACTCAAGGTCATATTTACTTTTACCACTCTGCAAAATACTGCAGAGCATCAAGTTCCAATGTGCTGGAGGCTGAAAAACAACCAAAAGACAACAAACCAACCCAATCACAAACTTGTTGTTGTTGTTGTTTAATGCCATCGAGTCGTAGATGACTCACAGCGACCCTATGAGCAAACAGCCTGAGCACTGTTCGTGCATAGAGTTTCCAGAGGCAAGCCATTTCGGAAGTGGATGCCGCTCCTGCTTCCAGGCTTAATTTAGTCGGGAAGCTCCAGCCAACACTGTCCACCATGGGTACCCATTACCACGATTGGCACATCACTGTCACAGTCTTCAGCATCACAGCAACCACGAGTTACCTCTGTACAGCAACGCACAGACCACTGCTATACCACCTAGAAGAATGTTTGACAGGAAAACAATTTGAACCTGGCCAAGGGCCACAACCTAATAAAACAAAACATGGGCAGGATATCAGTTGTCATAAAACTATTGCTGGCTTAGACTGGATTCTTTATATGGAGATCCTGGGACAAGGTGAGGGAAGCAGGTAGCATAGAAGGAACTAGGATTGAATAAGTCTGAGCTGGAATCTGCCTTCAAGACAGATTGTAGGGGGAGCTCTGGTAACACAGCCCATAGGAAGATGTGCTGCTGACCCAAAGATAGCACTTTTCTGCTGGTTCAAATCCACCAGCTCTTGAGGAAAAAAAGATGAACCATCTCCTCCCGTGTGATTTACAGCCTTGGAAAGTCTGCTGAAGTGTTAGTTCTAAGTTGGTTCTGACTCAGTGGCAGTGACTTTGATAGGAGGAACTGATCCTTTGTATTCCTATGTCAATTAGCCAAAAAGCCTTGATGGCACAGTGGTGAAGAGCTCAGCTGGTAACAGAAAAGTGGCAGTTCAAACCCACTAGCTGCTCTTTGAGGGAAAGGTACACAAGCTAGTTTCTGTAAAGAGATGTTGTTGTTGTTGTTGCTGTTGTTGTTGTTGTTGTTGTTTTAGGTGCCGTCGAGTCAAGTATGACTCATCGTGACTCTATGAACAGTCCTGTCCTGCGCCATCCTCACACTTCCTGACGCACAAGAGCCCACAGTAGCAGTCACCAGGTCAATATACCTGGTTGAGGGTCTTCCTCTCCTTCACCAACTCTCCACACTTCCAAACATCATGTCTTTCCCCAAGAAACAGCACCTCCTAGCAACATGTCTAAAGTATGTGAGGTGAAGCCTCATCATCCTTGCCTCCGAAAAGCACTCTGGCTGCACCTTCTCCAAGACGCATCTATTCATTCTCTTGACCGTCCATGGGTTATTCAGTGCTCTTCTCCAACACCACAGCTCAACGGTGTGAATTCTTTTTCTGTCATCCTTATTCATTGTCCGGCTCTTAAATGCATAGCAAATATCAGAAAGACCATGGCCTGAATCAGACACATCTTAGTCCTCAAACTGGTAGGTCTAGAAACCCTATGAAGTAATTCCATTCCACCCTATATGGTTCTTATTAATAAGAGCTGACTCAGTGGTACTGAGTTGGTGAGCCTTTGACAGTGAGTCGAAGTTAAGGGTAGGTGGGTAGGTATGAATGCTTTTCATTTCTCAGGGATTCTCCAGAGCAGAGCTGCTGTCAGCCCTTAGAACCTAGTGTTCATAGAAGTGGGAAATGGGCCCACAGGCTTAGTGAAAGAGACCTGGGAGGAACACCAAAAACATCCACTCGTCACACACAAACACCAGTGACAGCATAATTATCTCTCTTCAGAAAGAATAGAAAGCAGACATATTTTATAAGATAAAAATCCCAAGTTTTCTATCTTAACATGAAGCGTTTCTAGCTTTACCAGTAGTTGTTCATATTTATCTGTACTGCCTGACATTATCTAGAGAAGGACTCTAAAACCTGAGTTTTCCATTAGTTGACTGTGTCATGTGAGACACAGACGCTTCCTAGCTCCTATTTCTCACCGAGCCTCCTGAAATTGCTTCCTTGGATTATTTTAATCTTATCAAAGCTCTCATATGTGTGACTCAACCTGAGAAAGGATGCTTCCTCATTTCCACAGACTAAGTCCTACACGACTGATCAGATAGCTGCTGGATTAGTCTTTTAGAAGTGGCTCATTCTTCACACAAAGCAAGTGCACATCAGGGTTGGTTCTCATTTTCCTAGGTCAGAAATCAAGTTCTGAGAATTTTTAAGCTGACACACAATGAATTCTCCTTAAAATCCTAAAATGCCATTCTCCACAGGTGACAAACTTTTCTCACGGGGAGATTGTTTTTAACATCAGAACATTGCATGACTGAGTTACTGGCAACAAATAATTAGCTACACTGATTAGATTTTTTTAAGAAAAGGTGTTAAAATAGAGAAGCTTCATAAATGCAGTTTTGGAAAAAATAAATCACAGGTAGAAATTCCATAAATGAAATCAATAAAAATCACAGATATACCCAGTGAAAAACTGATTGAGAAGCCAGGACTTGATTGCTCTGCTTGGTCTTGCTCACGTCTTTGAAAAATCACTCATTTAATCTGACTTACAGTTCGTTGTGGGGGTGGTGTGCTAGTGGGTTGGAAATGACCCACAGCTGACCTCCCAGTGGGTTTTCAGAAGCTGTAAATGACACAGGAAGAGACTGCTGGCCTTTCTCCCACAGTAGAGTTAGTGGACTCGAACTACATGCCTTTGGGTTGACAGAGTAACTTTTTACCCTAAGGCCACTGCACAACCTAAACCTGGACATCTAACTTATTTAAGGCCACGTAATGTGGTTTATAAAATCCATGTCCTCTGATTGTTTGGTAAGTTTTCTGTTAGGTTAAAGCTATTTTGTAACATGTTCTGGAAAGAAAAGAAATGTGAAATGATAGTACAAGTTTATATGAAACAAACTTGCTTCCCTTCCATCCAAACAAAGCACCAAACCAGATGATGTCAAATAGATTCTGACGCATAATGACCCCATGTGTTGTACAGTAGAACTTCACTGCATGGAGTTGGTTTTGGTTTTTTTGTTTTGTTTTGTGTTTGTTTGTTTTTTTTTTAATTGTGATTTGAGTCAAAGTTTACAAACCCATTCAGCCATTCATGCATTCTACAGGGTTTTCAAAATTTTTTTCCAGGTACATGTGGGAATACTTGGACTATCAACTTTTCAACTAGTAGTCAACTCTTAACCAATTTACCACCAGGATTTGAGTGATATTATGTGCTGTACAAATGTTGCAGAATAAATATTGATAAGTCAGAGAGAGAGAGGTGTAAATGTGAAATTGAACTCCTCCCAGAAGATATGTCTAAGTGCCCATCAACAAACGAATGGATAGAGAAGATGTGGTAATATTCGCACAAAGGAATACTATGCTGCATTGAAAAACAAAGAACTCATGCAATATTATTAAAAATGGGTAACCCTGGAGGACATTATGTCGAGTGAAGTATCTCAGTCACAAAAGGCAAATACTGCATGGTGCCACTGTTGTAAAACAGGACAGACATCGGGGTTAGGGGGAGACTGAGAAAGATAGGATAAATTATGTATACTGCATTGAAACAGATGAGGGAGAGAACTGTTTAAAAGGGATATATGATTAGATATTATTGTCATGACAAGAGTTTAGAACGAAGGCTGCATAGTGTAGTGGACTTAAGGGAAGGGATTGTATAACAATGAAAGAATGTTTCTTTTACTTTTCAAAATGATGGCTGCATAGTGAAGTGGACTTAGGGGGGAGATTGTATAACAATGAAAGAATTTTTCTTTTCTTTTTCAAAGAGAAGAGCGAACTGGAGGGAGGTTGGTCAGGGAGACAAGTGCAACAATGAATGAATGGAAAGCCAAAGTCTCCGTAAACTTTCATTAAAATTAATTTAAAAAAGGAGGGGGGGCAATTGTCACAGTACAATCAAGGAGGAAGTGCTATCGCCAAAAATTGTAGGAGGGCTTAAGATAACACTGTTGTTATTGCCTGTTAGGTACTATAGCGTGTACTCCAACTCATAGCCACCCTTTGCACAACAGCTCTGAACCCTACTCTATGCTGAGCCAATTCATTGTCTCTGGCATACCTGCCCCCACTACCACTGTCACTGAGTCAATCCATCTCATTGAGGGTCTTCCTGTCCTGTGTTGTCCCTTCACCCTTCCAATCATGAAGCCCCTCTCCAAGGGCTGGTCCCTCCTTGCACCATGCCCTAAGTATGTTAGTCAGAGTTTCAAAATCCTTGTTTCCAAGGAGCAGCCTGGTTTCATTCTCCTAGGACAGAACTGTTTTTTGTCTTAGCAGCCCATAATATTTTCAAAACTCAAAGGCATTGGTGATTTTCTACCATCCTTAGTCATTATCCAACTCTCTGATGCTTCACAAGTGATTGTGAAGACCATGGCCTGGATCGGGCATATCTTGGTCTCTAGACTGACATCATTGTTCTTCAGTACTCTGGAGAGGTCCCTGGCAGCAGAGTTTTCTCAACCCAATTTGTCTTTTGATTTCCAGGCTACTGTTTGTAGATTGTAGTTTGTTGATTGTGGAGCCAAGCAACACTAATAGTGATTTTATTTTCTCTGAAAGTGAAATTATACTTATTAACAATTAATAATGATTAGCTTCTTAAATAGGAAGGGAGGGGTAGGCCATATGCATTTACACTATAAAACGAGTTACAAGTGTTATTATGAGAATTTCTGATTGTTAAGTCTAATGTGGTAATGAACTTGGAATGAAATATTCACTGAATTTGCTTGATCAAAAATTATCCTTTAGTTAGCAGTGGAGAGATGCTCATGTATACTCTCATTGGCAAAGAATGAAGTGAAAAACGCAAAGGAAGGAATCTTTCTGAGATCTCTTAAACATTATTTCACTTAATCTTTAGAATATTTCTGAAAGAATGTCATCGATGCATTTTAAGTCCAAATAACCAATGACTAGTGACGCCAGAAACTCTTGCTTCTCCTGTGGCTCTATGTCACTTAATTTGGTAAGAGATTTGGAACATAAGGAAGATATAGAGCCAGTAAAAAGAACACACAGACACTCAATAGACAGTAAGGTCAAAGGGTTAGAGAGCTTGGAGGAAATGTAACCAGGGCAGGGCTTTGAGGGTGATAAAAGAGTCCATTTTATAGATGTTTAAAAAAAATGCAGTCAATTAAAACCTACTATTTATAAGTGTTTGTTAAATATTATCAAAAGTAGAAATTAGAAGTGAAGGCTGTGCTTGAAAGAAGTCAAGCTGGTAAAGAACCATTTTAAAAAGATCCGTTAGACATCACTGTCAAATATGACTCCAACCCATTTACTCGAGACCGAAGATAATTTAGCGTTAAAAAGCAATCTCAAACTCTAAAACATTTATTAATAATTTAGCCGCTATACTAAATTATCTTGGAAAGGCTGGAACTCAAAATCATTTTTAAATCTGGCTCCCCTGTCCAATATTAAGGCAGTCTCTAATTTAGTAAACAAACACCTGTGAACATTGCAGTGCAACCTCTATTAATGTGATTTAAACCGTGTTGTGTGTTCTCCTGAGATATGCCAGATTAATGAATTATCCAAGCCTTGGTGGAAAATGACCTGCTGAAAATGAAAGTAGAATTTGTAAATCTCAGGCACAAGAATCTGCAAGTTTTACTCACTCATTTCATAAATAAGTAGAACGAAGTGAAGGGGTGGGCCATTTTTTTATTAGTTCAGATCACAATGGCATTCATGTAGTTTGAGCACTGTTAAAGAGTTTTGCTTTATATTTGTTTCTTTTACTCTGTTGTTTCAGTTAATTGTATTCAAGTGTGTTGTGTTGTTTTTGTTGCTGTTATTTTTCCTTCTTGCTGTGGCATTGCTTTGTATAGTGTGTTTAGATGACCAGCCCAGATCTGGCATTCTGATTTCTGTGCCAACCAAAATGTCAAGCACATTTGCTTTTTAATTACATGCGGGGTCTGAATTTTAATATACCACATTTTCCCTGTAGAACAGTTTCCAGATCCTATTGATTTTTATGGAAAGAAAAAAAAAATTACCTTTTGTCATGAACCATTTTTCCTCCCTATAATCTCCAGACATCCATAATTTCAGAAACATTGCACTTTCAAGTTCAGATTTTGTTCAGTAGTCTGCTTTGCATGAACTTTGTATGGTTATACATGACACATTAACATTTGTTGTCATTTATTCCTACTAGTTTTCAACAAAACCTATTTTTTTTTAATACTGGCTTACTTACAAAGTTCATGTATGTTGTTTTTCACGTCAGATCTTTCTCCTTTCCTTTACCCACCCATACCGCCACCTATCAAATTGTGTGACCCTCTGATTAAGCCCTCCCGTCTCCCAACTATCCACCCAGCCCATCCTCATACCTCTGCTCCAGCCTCCCCACTTTGGATCCTCATACTCATTCTTCAATAATGGTGTTATACTATATTTGTCTTTATGAGACCAAATTAGTTCACTTAGCAAAATGCTTTTCAGTCCCTCCCAAATTAGGAACTGATGATATACAAAATCATTGCCTCTGCCTACTGCATAGTATTCCTTTGTGTCAATGTACCATAATTTCTCAATCCATTTCATTGTTGTTGAACATTTGGGCTGTTTCTGTGTTCTCTCTATGGTGAATAATGCTACTATGAGCTTTGCTGTACATATCTCTGTTTGTGGCTCACTTCTCATTTTCTCAAGGTATACTCCATTATAAAGAGGACTAGGGGGAGGGGAAGGAAGTAATTGTGCAACAATGAACAAGTATTTTAAAAAATTGAACTGAGGGAGGGGTAAAGGAGGAGAGAGGGTAAAATGTGCAAGACTGGATAAAAATCTAACTTTTCTGTAAACGTTCATTAAAATCACAATTAAAATTTAAAAATTATTAAATAAAAAAGAAAACAAATATTCTCAACTTCTCAATTAGGAGCGTCGTGATGGATGGAGAAGAGATTGAGATTGGTGATAACTACAACTTGCTTGATTCCACAATCAACGCTCTTGGCACCAGCAGTCAGGAAATCAAAAGACAAATTACATTGGTTATGTCTGCTGTCAGGGACCTCTTTAAACTACTAAAGACCAAAGATGTCAGTCTGGAGACTAAGGTGTGCCTGATCCAGGCCATGGTATTCGCAATTTCTTGCTATGCGTTCTAAGAGCTAGACAATAACTAAGGATGATAGAAGACAGATCAATGACTTGGAGTGGTGTTGGAAAAGAGTGTTGAACATACATTGGACTGTCAGGAGAACAAACATGTCTGTCCTGGAAAGGGTGAAACTGGGCTGCTCCCTGGAGACAAGGATTTTGAGGTTCCATCTCACACACTTTGGGTACATGGCCAGTCCTTGGAGAGGGACATCATGCTTGGAAGGGTGGAGGGACAGCGCAGAAGAGGAAGACCCAGGATAAGATGGATTGACTAAGGAGTGGAGAAATGGGATTAGGTCTGTCTGAGATGATGAGATTGGCTCAGGATAGAGAGGTTTCAGAGTAATATCACTACGAGTTGCACGCAACTTGATGGCACATAACAACAACAACATGGACAATATGTTGAATGACCTAAAAATAATCAAAAGAAGATGAATGGAATACACAGAATCACTGTACCAAAAAAGAACTGACTGACACTGAAAAATTTTAGGAAATATCATAGGAATAGGAAACAATGATAATGAAGGGGTAGGTGGAAGTTGCACTGAAGACATTGACAAAAAATAAGTCCCCAGGAATCGATGGAAAAGGGCGTGTTTCAATTAACAGACACAACCTTAGATGTACTCATCAGTCTATGCCAGGAGATTTGGAGGACAGCTTTCTGGCCCGCAGATTGAAAGAGATCCATATATGGTCCTATTCCCAGAAAGATGATCCAACAGTATGTGGAATCTACAGAACAATATCATTAATATCACATGCAAATAAAATACTATTGAAGATAATTAAAAATGGCTAGAAACAGTACTTAGATAGGGAACTGCCAGAAACTCAAGCAGGATTAAGAAGAGACCATGGCACCAGGGATATCATTATATCATTGCGTATGTCAGATGGATTCTGACTGAAAGTAAAAAAATACAGAATTTGTTTTTATGCTTTATTTGGATTTCTGTTCTATTACATAATTTATTGAATGATTTAAAATTAAGACAGGAGCCAATGGAAATGAAGGAGAAAGTGAAAGCTTCATTGAAGACATTGGCTAAAATTAAGGCTCCAGGAATCGATGGGATACCAATTGACTTGTTCCAATTAACAGACACAGTCTTGGATGCACTTACCAGTCTATGCCAAGAAATTTGGAGGACAGATGTCTGGCCAACAGATTGAAAGAAATCCATTTTGGTCCCATTCCCAAAAAACGTGATACAACTGAATGTGGAAACTATTAAACAATATCATTAATATCACATGCAAGTAAAATACTCTTGAAGATCATTAAAAAACAGCTAGAACAGTATATAGATAGGGAACTGCCAGAAGTTCAAACAGGATTTAGAAGAGACTGTGGCACCAGG
>NW_006399789.1:20873602-20886831 GCF_000299155.1 Elephantulus edwardii
GCAAACAACTCGACGGCACATAACAACAACAACAACAATGAGGATAGATGTATCAGCGACCAAATTTAGAGCTATTGTTCATAGAGTCAGTCTACTGAACAACACATAACAACATACTTATCATCTCCATTTTGACAATGAGAGAATTGAGAAACTAAGTGGTTAAGTTATATATTTAAAGGGACAGACCTTGAGTTTAAATCAAGATCAATGATCTTGTTTCAACAAAAACTTTAATACTACCTGATTAGAGTGTCAACTATTTCTATTTTCTAGATATTTTAAGGACTTTACCAGATACTATTTGTAGGAAAGAATTCTTTTCCATGAAGAATTATTACAGATTATATAAAGTAATTCATTTAGCCCTACTTGCTTGAAGGCTGTTAAAATTTTAAGGAGTATTTGGTATATTCTTATTAGAGAGCTCTGATGACCTAGTGGATTCCAGTGAATCCAAAGGTACAAGGTTCAGATTCATCAGCTGCTCCATAGAAAAAGGATGAACAGTTTCCTTTTGTGTGATTTATAGCCTGTGGAAATGCACTGGAGGGTCACCCATGAGTCAATTCCAACTCCTGGCACCAAACAAGAGCTTATGTTCTTTATAAGGTCACAATTTTTATTTATTTCTTTATTCATTCATTCATTTATATTAACAGTAAGATTTATTAAGCTGTATCTTAGCACAGATGCTGGGGCTTGCCCATGGTGCTCTTGATGTACAAAGCCCGAACATTCTGCCAATTCTTCTTTAGCAGTGAAACCAGAAAGTTGACAGCCAGGTGGATGTTGTAAACAAGTTCATCATCTGTCATCTTCACATGGCCAACAGCCACTGCCAGACACAGGACCTTTTTCATCTGGAATTTGATGGTGGACTTCACCTCCTCTACTTTTGTCACCATGTTCTCATTGTGGGTCAGCACTGAAGGGAACTCGCCAGCTTTATTTAGCCCTGGACCTAGGATTCTTGAGATCTGCTTGATTGGGATTCAGAGGCCAAAAAGGCATCATACTTCTTAGCCAGCTTTTTGACCAGTTTCTTATTCTTGTTGAGTTTTTTCAGCGCTTCGATGTCCATGTGGGGGATACCCACTGCCTAGACTTCATCACAGTGCTGCTGATCCCCAAGAACACACTCTGAGAACTTGGGGCATGGGGTGGACTTAAGCCTGACGGCCCCCGAGAAATGCTTGTCCTTCTGAGGGTCATAGTTCTTCAGAGTGATCTGGAGCTCCACCGTCTCCAAAAACTTTCTGCGTTTGCACTGGTTCCCGTGCAGGACTTCCCGCACCACCTCGTAGAGGGCATCACGAGAGACTTTGCTGCTCGCAGATCCTAGCGCTACAGTAACAGGAAAAGAGGAGGGTCAGAATCTTTACAAATAAAATCTCAAAGGCATTGATTCTTCAGCTGTCATCCTTATGAATTGCCCACCTCTCAGATGCATGGAAGTGATTGAAAAGGTCATGGCCTGAATCAGGTGCACCGTGGTCCTCATACTGACATCACTGCTTCTTACTAATTTGGGGAAGTCCCTGACTGCAGACTTTTCCTTGCATTTGACCTCCAAAGATCTCATGGTTGACTGTTGGTTTCAAGCATATTGTTTGTAGATCCAAGTGAGATGAAATCATTGACAGTTTCCATTTTTTCTATGTCTACCAACCATCATGTTGCCTGTTGGTCTAGTGGTAAGAATTTCTATTTCATGGATGTTGAAATGTAATCCACGATGAAGGCTATAGGTTTTGCTCATCTCCAGAAAGGGTTTCAAGTCCTCCTTTTTTTAGCAAATTAAGTTGCATCATCTGCATACCGTAAACTTTTGATGAGTCTTCCTCTGATCCCGAGGCTATATTTTTCTACATAGAGACCAGAGTCTTGAATAATTTTCTCAGCACACTGATTGACTCAAATAATTTGCTTAGAATACAAATTAAACATGTGTGGAGAGAGGATACAACCTTTTATGGGATGCCATCAAGAATATCATATGTGAAGAGAGCAAAATAATCATTTAAAAGATAGAGGAGAAGGGGGGAAAACAAAATAGATATCAAAAGAGAATGAAAATGCCAGCAGAACATCAGGAAGCCAAAAGAGGGAAGAGATTCTGAAGTTTAAAAGTTGAGCAAAAGATTTCAAAGGGCAGCTTGAGAAGATAATGTGAAATATTATAACGGAATTGCAGAGAGCTGGTATTGGAAAATAAAAGGAAAGAACCTCATTCAGCAGTACTCAAGCTCAAAGAACTGAAAAATTTAAGCCTCTAGGACTCCATGGAATACCAGTTGACATATTTCAATAGATATGAGCCTGGACATGCTTACTAGTCTATGCCAGGAAAGTTAAAGGACAGCTGCCTGGCCAACTGATGGAAGAAATCAGTATTTGTTCCCATTCCCAAGAAAGGTGATCCAAAAGAATGTGGAAACTGTCGATCAATATCATTAATATCACATGCAAGCAAAGTACTGATGAAGACCATTCAAAATTGGCATAGATAGTGCATAGACAAAGAAATTCCAGAAACTCAAACTGAATTTTATAAAAGACACCAGCGATGTCATTGCTGATGTCAAATGGATCCTAACTGAGAGCAGAGAGTACCAGAAGAATGTTTATTTGTGCATTATAGGCTATGTCTCATTGACTGTACAAAGGCATTTGACTATGTGAATCATAACAAATTATGGCTAACAGTGAGAAGAATGGGAATCTCAGAAAAATTAATTGTGCTCATGTGATACCTATGCCTTGACCAAGAGCTGCTGTGGAAGCAGAGGAAGGGAACACCACATGGTTCAAAATTAAGAAAGGTATGTGTCAGGGTAATATCATCTCTCTGTGTTATTACATCATTTTTGGTTTTGTTGTTAGGTGCCACAGAGTTGAGTATGACTCATAGGGACCCTATGAAAAACAGATTCAAACCCTGTCCTATCCTATACAACAAGTCTTATACTTTCAGACACACTCCAACCCATTGTTGCAGTCACTGTGTCAGTCCACATAGATGAGGGTCTTCCTCTCCTTCACCATTCCTCCACCTTTCCTAGCATGATATCCCCCTCCAAGGAATCATTAGACTTATGAAAGATCAGTGTGATTAGCTGGCTTCCCTCATTTAGCTCTGTTGACAAATACTGTGACACAATTTTGAATGTATGTTATGAAAAAATAATCAACTGGTGTTTTAGAGGTAAGAGGATAAGATGTGACTGAAATCGAGAGCCGTGAGGAATAGATGGATAAGAGAAGTTGGATTTGAACCGCAAGAGAGACACAGTCTTTGGGTTAGTAGCTGAGTTTCTGTGGACTCCAATACCGTAGCACCTGTGGTAATCTTTGATGATGAATATCGAAGCAGTAGCACCCCTCAGATTCTGAGTGAAGGAGTTGCAGAACCTGAGACCATCGTATGCATTCGACCTCTTAAGGGTGTCCAAATTAGTCCTGAGTTCTGTGTTTCTTCTATCTGTTGGCAGAAGCAGATGCAAATTCTTTTTTAAATGAAATCATGTTCAATTTAGACTTACAGAATTCCCACAGACTAACATAAAGCAATTAACTAACAATAAAAGGTCACTGAGCATTCATAAAAGTAACTCACTGAAAGTTAGTGGAAATAATAGGAGGGGAAAGTTCCTCAAAAGACAGCAGGTATTGGAATTGTCAAGTATGAAATGCAAAGCAACGGCATAAGAAATATTTAAAGAAATGAAATGTAAATCATAAAGATTAGCAAATGATAAGGTGCTATCAGAATAACTAAACAAAGAACCATTTGTAGAGAACTACATGGAACTTCTTGGAAGAAAAGGCATAATGATTCAAATTTGAAATAACTTTATTGACGGGTTAAATTGCCAACTTGACAGAAGTTAAAAACTTATATTCCAGAAAATAGACCTGTGAAAGTTACTAAGAGCAGAAGACTAATTAAAGAGACAAAATGCTCTAAAAGATGAATTAGTCTGAGGAATGTACCTATTATAAATTATACTGTAACTTTATTTGGAAGCAGGAGAATCATCCACTTCCTAAAGAACTTGCCTCCAGAAACTATATGAACTTTGATAAATGTCAATAGTTGTAGAGGGGCTTCAGGCCTTTCGTTCATAGGGTCACTATGAGTTGTGCTCAATTCGAAGGCAATCAACAAACAACAAAATAACGTTATAGTAACTAAAGTCACATGCTATCAGGAATGTTTCACGGGAGCGCTAGTCCATAGGGAATTGTGCACCTCTCAACAGTTGGAATCCACCAATATTTCCATATTTCCAAGGGAGAAAGATGAACATTCTCCTCCTAAGGGATTTTAAATCTTTGGAAATCCAGTGAAGGGTCAGCGATGTGTAAGCGGATGAGATTGGAATAATTGACTGGCATCTAGTTTCTCTCTCTCTCTCTCTTTTTTTCTTGTCATGAGTAGTAAGCAACCAAAGAAGTCTGGAATATTTATTTGCATTTTAGAATACTCATATCCTGAAGGTTAAGTCCAAGAAAATCAATATCAAGGCCTAGGAAAAGAGAAAGATGTTTGAGTCTTAGAACGGAGAACATTGGGATGAAGAATTCAGAGATAATTCAGAAACTGACTCATTTGAGTTATAAAAGTAAGAGAATAATCAAGGCTACCTGGCTGACTTAGTTATATGAATTTAATGAACCTGAAACTTGATGAAAAACATATGCAAAATATACTATTTGCCCTTCAACAAATTACCATGAAGCAAATATTTCACATAACTTACCTTTAACTGTATTCACAAAGCATGCTTCTTTTTTAATGTCTTCTTCAAGTATATGTACATTTTCTTCAGAACTTTATGCAACATTTTAAAGTGTTTTTAAAACTAAACACATTTAGAGAATCTGTGTCATAAAGGAGGTGCCTCAAGCAGTGTGAAATTAATTTTAAATATTTTTCATGTTTAAATAACTGTAAATATTTATTGTATTTATAATGTAGTATGTTAGTTCAGATTATAATTTATAATATTACACTATACTATTTTTTCCTCAGCTATTTAAAATTTATTTTTATATTACTGTTTTCCAAATCAGAATTTCTAAAGGCATCTATAATTTTTTTAACCAAGGAACAATTTAGAATTATTTTCTTGTTGCTTTTGAAGTAAAATGTGTGGAGTATAGCAAAAAAAAATTTGTTACACAAATAAATGACAATCCTTTCAGAAAGCACTTCTGATAAACCTTAGTTTTATTGTCAATAACTGAATATCTATCTTTTTAAAATTTTATTCATTTTCATAAACATTTACAGATATTTTAGGTTTCCATGCATTCATTCATTGTTGCATTTTTCTCCCTGCCCCATCCCCCCACACACCCCAGTTTGCTCTTCTCTTTGAAAAGTAAAAGAAAAATTCCTTCATTGGTATAAAATCCTCCCTCCCACCCCCCGATACACTCCACTATGCAACCTTCATTCTGGACTCTTGTTATAACCATAATACTAAATCATATATCGGTTTTAAACTGTTCTCTTCTTCATTTGTTTCAATGCAATATACATAACTTATCCAATTTTTCTCAGTCTCATCCCAACCATGATGTCAGTCCCATTCTACAGCTGTGGCACCATGCAGTCTTTGTCCTTTTGTGACTGAAATATTTCACTCAGCATAATATCCCACAGGGTCACCCATTTTGAATAATAATGAGTAATGAGTTCCTTGTTTTTTAATATATTTCTTAAAGATCAAATGACATGATGAAGGAATATGGCTTTAAATAATCACTGAGCCAAATGATACATGCTTTAACATGTTGTAGACATCTGCCGTGGCAGATTGCTTGGCTAAAAGCATCATTGTTGTTGTTGCTGTTGTTGTTGTTGTTAGATGCTGTCAAGTTGTGTATAACTATTAGTGACCCTAGAACAACAACACATCTGAACCCTGTCCTACCCTGTGCCATCCCACAATCTCTGACACACACCAGCTCTTAACTACAGTCATGTGTCAATCTACCTGGTGCAGAGTCTTCCTCTCTTTTGTTATTATAAAGTTCTACAATAGGCTTCTGAAATTCTTAGAGGCTGTATTGAAGGAATGCCAGTTCTATTGATAATCTTTACTTTTTCTCTGTTAGACCTTAAAGGACTAACACCTAGACCATGTTTACTCAGGATATCAGCATTTATTAGTCTTTCTAAACTCTGTGCTGCTAGGGAGCTCTAGAGGCCCAGTGAGTAGGAAGTTGCTGTGGCAGACCAATGACAAGCAATTTTCATTCATTAGCTGCCCAGCAGGGGAGGAAGACCATAGTCTTCTGTGTGATTTCTAGCCTCCAAAAATCCACTAGAAGGTCAGCCATTGGTTAATTTAGACCCAAAGGCAATGATTTGGGTTTTTCATGCTGTCAATTTGTTGGATTTTTTTTCTTCTTGCAATATTTCCATTGTTTCACAGTTTATAAAACTTCTCATATAAAGTATTTTGTTTTTCCTATCCAGTGTACTTTATAAACTACACAGTATCTTTACTAGTACTGTGTGTGTGTGGTGTGTGTGTGTGTGTGTGTGTGTGTGTGTGTGTGTGTGTGTATAGATAGATAGATACATAGATACAGAACAGATAGATAGATATAGATGATATTGAGATAGAGATATAAATTATTTCTGTTTTATCTATGACAATAACTTTAGAAATAGTAATGTGTTCCTTGTCACAAAACAAGAGGAGATAGGAATCAAAACTGGATTTTGGTTGCTTGAACTTTCAGTGATGTTGGAATTTCTGAGTACTTTGTTCTGATGATAAGCCCACTTACTGACTACAGTCTAGTCAGTTCTGGCTCATTTGGATCCCACAGGATATGGAAAAACTGCTGCATAAGATTTGTGAGGCTGTAAATCTTTGCTAAACTAGACTATGTCATCTTTCGGCTGGTGAGTTTTAACTACTGAGTGAGGTCTCCTTGTTTGATTTGAAAACCATAATTTGGATGATAAATTTTGTGTAAATCCTAGAGATAAAGAAAAAAGAAGAAATTCAAGCATGTTAAGCATCAGGTTTGGACCTTAAATAACTGTATAATAACTGGATAATTGTACCAGTTACTGACAGCCAGTGCCCTAGAGAAGGGACTGCTCTTGCAATGACACAGTGGGGTTAGAAGTGGATATGGTGTGTAAAACGTGATGTCCATACATTAAATTGGAGGCTTCAGAAATTAATGACCCCCAGAAGTCAGAAGTTAATTTTGAGCTGCTCTTAGGTAGATATTTATAATTTTGGAGTTACTAGAATGAATTGTAACTAAAATGAGAAAATGAATGTGATATCTTAAACCGAAATAATCGAGAATAAAACATTCCTGAGGAGCTCAAAGTAGTACCCTCCTTTCAAGTGATGGACAAAGAAGGATTCATTAAAGTGATTTAGAAAAGAGGCCCAAGAAAATCAGAACATGACTGAGTCATTTTAGCCCCAAGAGAAGAATAAGGACTAAGGAATGCAAGAAGAAAAAAGTGGACAGCATTGTCAAGTGCTTCTAGGATGTTATATAAATCAAGATTTTAAAAGTACACATTAGATTCATTAACTTTAAAGTCATTAGAGTCAATGGTGATGGTGTGTGGTTGGAGTATCTAAGTGTGATTGTACGATTTTCGAGGAACAGAGAGTTTAATACTTACTGAAGAAAATGTGTGATCCATTTTCTTCAATATTGAGCATATTTTGAGTTAAAAGTGAGAAAAGAAGGACTAGTGAAATACTTGTTATAAGCTCATCCAATACATCAAAGAGGTTTACATCTTTAGGTGAAGTTTGAACATAGGATAATTTTGGATGCTTACAGATTGCACTAATTTAACAGTTCTAGAAAAACTTGCTTTAACTATTTTTGCCTTCCCCCCACAAAAAAAAAAATCTTACAAATTTTCTCAGTGAAAATATGAAATACTACCATAGTCTTGGGGGTTTGTTGTTTTGTTTTGGATGTTTTGGGGTGTTTTTCCCCCCTCACTTTCCAAAGAACCATGCTGCTCTCTGCTTCAGAGCATTGGAGATTCTGAGAATATTCTTTGACAAGTAATAAGGTAGAAATTTCTGAAAAAGGAAAACATTTTTAAAAGGTGGGGCATGTGGTCTTTGTGTATGTGCCTAAATTATAGGGAGGGCTCAGGGTGAAGTCATTGTAATAGATTCCTGATCTCTGCAGAAAATAGAAAATGCTCACTTAGGCCTACATCTTGTGTTTCCTATAATGAACTCTCTAAGCTTGAGTGACTTTGAATAGGATGTTTATGTTCCTTGGTTCTAGAAACCAGAAATTTAGAAACATATGTATGGTTAAAGTGTATCAAGTAATATATTTCTACAGGCGTATTTGATTAAAAATAGTATTTTAGTAACGTTCCTAATAATTGTAATATATATTAAAGATAAAAACTTCGAAGATAATTTATAATCAAGAGAAAATAGCCACCAAATAGCATGTTAAAGAATTTGATTAGCCTTTTATACTCAAATCTAATAATTATGTTCAGACATTTGATGAATAATTCTTTGCATGAGAATAGTAATCATGACGAGAAGCACCCCTACCAAACCCAAATTAATTAATTTGGTGATTATTTTTTTAAATTAATTAAAGTTCAGATAGTCTTTATCAAAGGCATAGCCTGTGACTTTTAAACTCTAACAATCATTTGTTTTTTAAAAATTATATATGTTAAAAGTATTAAAATAGTAATTGTTGTTATTGTTGTTATGTGCTGTTGAGTCATCTGCAACCCATAGCGACCCTGTGTACAGCATCTCTTAACCCTCCCCTGTCCTGAGCTAGTCTCGCTAATTCTGACACACTAACCCTCATTGCCCCAGTTACTGTATCAATCCATCTTATCCTGGGTCTTACTCTCCTGTGCTCTCCCTCCACCCTTTCATGCATGGTTTCCTTCTCCAAGGACCAGTCTCTGCTGGCCATGTGCCTAAAGCATGTGAGACAGAGCTTCAAAATCTTAGCTTCCAAGGAGAAACTTGGTTTCACTCTCTCCAAGACAGACCTATTTGATTTTTTTGGCAGTCAGTGGTATGTTCAAGACTCTTCTCCAGCATCACAATTTGAAGGCATCAATTCTTCTATCATCCTTAGTCACTGTCTAACTCTCTGAAGCATAACAAGTAATTGCAAAGACCATGTCCTGCATTAGGTGCACCATACTCTTGAGACTGACATTGTTGCTTTTCAACACTCTGAAAAGGTCCCTGACAGCAGATTTTTCCTAGTACAATTCTTCTTTTAATTTCCTGAATACTGGTGTTAAGAGTGTTGATTGTGGAGCTCTATAATAGTTAACAATGTCAATCCCTTCTCCATCCATCATGGTGCTGACAGTAGGCCCAAGGGTGAGAATCTTTGTCTTCTTGATGTTAGACTTCAATCCATATTGAAGACTACAGTCTTTGATTTGCAGCAAGCACTACAGGTCTTCTTCAATTTCAGCAAGCAAGGTTGTTCATCTGTGTAACTTTGGTTATTGATGAGTCTACCTCCAATCCTGATGACACATTCCTCCTCATAAAGCCCTGTTTTCCAAATTATCTATTCTGCATATAGATTGAAAAGGTATGGAGGCAGGATGCATCCCTGGCCACTCCTTTCAAATTATCTATTCTGCATATAGATTGAAAAGGTATGGAGACAGGATGCATCACTGGCCACTCCTTTCCTGATTTTGAACTGTGCAGTGTTTCCCTGCACTGTTCTGAGGTGTGCTTCCTGGTCCGAGAATAAGTTTCACATAGCACTATCAAGCGTCCATTTTCCCCAAGGTTAACCACAATTTGTTGTGCTCTACACAGTTAAATGCCTTTGTATAGTCAATAAACACAGATAGACATTCCTCTGGTACTCTTTGATTTCTGCCATGATCCATCAGAATTTGGCAATAATGTCTCTAGTGTCATGACCTCTTCTAAACTCAGCTGTATTTCTGGTACTTCTTTGTAAACATACTGTTTCAGTCGTTTCTGAATAATCTTCAGCAGGATTTTGCTAGTGTGTGATATTAATAATATCAATAATTTATACACTTGGTCTGGTCACCTTTTTTGGAATGGGAATAAATATAGATATCTTCCACTCAGTTAGTCAAGTGGTTGCCCTCCAGATATCTTGGCACAACTTGGTGAGTACATCTAGAACAACATCTGTTTGTTGAAATATGTCAATTGGTACTCTCTCAATTACTGGGGCTTTGTTTTTTGCCAAGTCCTCCAGAGCAGCCTGAATGTCCTCCTTCATTACCATTGCCTTTTGATCATATGTTGTTTCTCTAATTTTTTTGTGTCAGCCATTTTTTTTTCAGTACAATGACTCTCTATACTCCTTTCAACTTCTTTTAATGCTTCCTGAATCATTCAATATTCTGCCCACAGCATCCTTAAGCATTGCAACTTGTGGCTTGGATTGTTTCTTTAGTTCCTTCTACTTAAGAAAGGCTGAGCAAGTTCAGTCCTTTTGATTTCCTGACTCTAGCTCTTTGTACATTTCATTATGATATATTGCCATGTTTTCCTGACCTGCCTTTTGAAATCTTCTATTCAGCTCTTTAACTTCTTGATTTCTTCCCTTTGCTTTGGCTTCTAAGCACTCTAGTGTAATATTATTCAGACTTTCTTCTGAAATTCATTCTGGTCTTCTTCCTTCTTTGTAATGACTTTTTGCATTCTTCATGAACAATATTCTTGATATCTTGCCACAGCTCATCTGGTCTTCATTCAATTAGTGTTCAAGACTCAAAACTATTCCTGAGTTGGTTTTTAAATTCAGGGGGGATAGACTAGAGACCAAATTCTGATTTCTCTGGATATGATTTAACCTTCTTTAGCTTTGATTTGTACTTGCATATGAGTAGTTGAATCAGCACCTGGCCTAGCTTGAACTGTTGATATTGATAATATATTAAAATTAATGCAGAAATCTCAGTACTTTATTTCCTAACAAAGTACATCTATAGAGGTATCAATATCTGTCTTTAAATATGTGCTTTCTGGTTTGTACTTTGTTTCTGAATATATGATAGATCTATTTATGAAAAAAATCCATTTTTATGACATTATTGTTGTTCTTTTTATGTTTCATCAGGTCAGAATTAACTCAAAGCTGATCCATGAGTAGTTTTTCAGAAGCAACAGATAGCACAGGAGTAGATTGCCCATCTTTCTCTCATAGAGCAGCTGATAGAGTCGAACCGTGTGCCTTTGAGTTGGTACTTACCAAGCCACCAGAACTCTCTAATAAGACATTGGAAAAGACTTTATCTTCTGAAACAAAAAGTATATGCTCATTAGCATCGTGTCAGTTTTTTGATGGCTAAATCCAAGTAATATGAAGCCTGGCTGTTGAGATTTTATGATGATTGCTTTTATTTGCTCCTATGTAAATTTAGAAGATCATCTGCTTCTAGGGTGGCTTAGCAGTTCTAAAGATTTGTATGAAATATAGCATATGTTACTTATGGCATAATATCTTTAGAAAATTATCCCATAATAGCATGTGTTATATTTAATTAAAATGTTATGCCAGAAAGTATTGGCTTCATCAAATGAGAATTGATCTCCCAGAGAGTTTCAGAAACATTTCATTTTGTAAGCGTGATATCTGTGTCAGAGAATCACAAAGGGATCATTTTCTCTGAAAGCCAAGTGTAACATAGAACCCGATGAGAGTAAGCTTTAATTAGTGAGCAATCATCATTTATTGCATGAACTAAAGAGTTATTTTTTTTCTTGGTGTTTTGTACTTTAAAACATTTTATTGCATTTACTATTTTGAATTAGTAACTGTGCACCTCTGGTGGATTATTGGTATAAGCTGCACTACAAACCCAGTTCGAATCCACAAGCTACTCCAAGGGAGAAAGTTGGGTAGTCTCCCATGAAATTAGCTGCGTGTGAAAACCCGCTGAAGGATCAGCTATTGGTCAGTTCTGTACTGACATACACAACAACTGTGTCATACTACTGAGTGAATATGAGAATTACACATAGTAAATATATTGTTTCTACAGTTCATATCCTACTTAGGAATACATTTGGTTTCAGTATTTAAACACATCGACATAAAGTTTAAAACAGATGTTGTTATTTTTTGCCCTTGAGTCATCTCTGATTCATAGCGACCCTGTGTATGTACAACAGCTCTGAACTGTGCCCTTTCCTGATCCAATCTCACTGACTCCAACACACCCACCGTTATTACCCCATTTGCTGTCTCCGTCCATTTTATCTGGGGTCTTTCACTTCACCCTTCCAAGAAAGATGACCTTCTCCAAAAACTGGTCCTTACTGGCAACATGCCCAAAGTATGTGAAATGGAACTTCACAGTCATTGCCTCCAAGGAGCAACTAGGTTTCAACCTCTCAGTAATAGACCTGTTTGGGGTTTTTTTTTGTCATTCTGTGGTATGTTCAGTACTCATCTGCAGCACCACAAATAAAAAACATCAACTCTTCTTCTATCATCCTTACTCATTGTCCAACTCTCTCATACATAGCAAGTAATTGTGAAGACTATGGACCTGCATCAGGTGCACCTTAATCACTAGACTGGCATGGAAATGTGTCTTTTTCAAGCTTCTCATTGATGAACTGAATTATAATGTGTAGTTATAGCACAGTACTACCTCTACATTATTATTCCCTAAAGTCTAAATATACGGAAAGAGTTTGAAACTGGAGAACACATAAAAACATCCTTTCTTACTAAGAGAAAACAGTTGAAGGCTTATTTTCTAACTTGTAAACAGTGACTACCAAATGCTGGCCTACAGGGGTGTTTTATCCTACACATTTTTTTTAAACAATGGTGACTATATTCTTGCTAACACGTTTTTCAAACTGTGTCATTCCTACTTCGTGAACTACCATTTATCTTATAAAATTATATTCATTTCCTAATGTTATTTTTAAATTATCATTTGGAATAATTAGACGTTAATGACATATACTGTGTTGATTTGTTTGCGTGTGGGCTGGTGACGTAGAAAAACTGGAATGTTGTTGTTGTTGTTGTTATGTGCCGCCGAGTCGCCTGCGACTCATAGCGACCCTAAACTCCGCTCTGTCCTGTGCCAATTGCACTGTCTCTGACACTCCCATCCCAATTATCCCAGTCACTGAATCAATCCACCTCATAGAGGGCCTTCCTCTCCTGCGCTGTCCCTCCACCCTCCCAAG
>NW_006399789.1:20891741-20902013 GCF_000299155.1 Elephantulus edwardii
ACTGGAGAAGTTTTTGGATGTGCATAGGGATTTGAGTCTTAGAAGGTCCCATTCATCTATGTTATCTTCTCCTGGTTGTAGCTTTTCCAGGATACTTGGAATAGATATTTAAATATCCATAACTTTTTACAAGAACTTGGTAAAAGGCCTAAAAAGAAGAAGAATTGAATGTATCAGTATAAATAACTTTTAAGGAAATCAGCACATACAATCCTTTGGAAAAATATGAGGCTAGATATTGTGATTCATTTATTGATCTGTTTGTTTAGCCAACAGTTTTTAGTTCCAAAACCCAGGCACTGTGTTGAGTACTTTGAGCTGCTCTTGTTGTGTGTCGTGGAATGGGAACAGACCCATAGCTGAGCCTCCTGCAGGTTTTCAGGGTCAGTTAATCACACAGGAGGAGATTGCCCTTTTCTCTGCCTCAGAACAACTGGTTGACTCCAGTCACCTCTTTTCATTGCTAGCACCACGTCTTACCACCTGGACCCTTGTCACACAAATTCTTACTGGTAAGGGCTGTGGACCTCCACACAGTGAGAAATGCTACTCTGAAAACAACAAAAAAATCTACATTTTTTTTTAAAAAAACAGATTTTGTAATAGACTTTTTCCTGTGTCCTTGAGAAATTTATAATCTGGCCTTATCTTTCTAAGATAAAAACCCCTCAAGTGTTTCTTATCTGTAAATACTAGATGAGAATAATTGGCACTATTTAAAATATGAAGTATTTTACTATGAAGAAAGGGGAAAGGTCTTCAGAGGCTTACTGATGCTTATAATTTAAAGATTAAAGCTCATAATTTCAAGTATGTATGTAACTTGAGGAACCTCTTGTGGCTCATTGGTACGAAATTACACTGTCAATGCAAAAGTGTGAGTTCAAATCCACTAGCTGCTCCATGGGAGAAAGGTGGGGAATCTCCTCCTATGAGGTTTGCTGCCCCGAAAACCTACACGAGGGTCAGTTATGGGTTGGTGTGAACTCAAAGTTACACAACAACAACATTTACATTGAGGGTGCAATTGAGGGACAGAAATTGACATAAATGAGAAGATAGAGTGTTTTTGAAACTTTATTTTTAAAAGTTATGTTTCCTGTGTCTATTGTCTGCATTTTATTTAGTAAAAGAATGTTATATTTTATCTGTTATGTTTTTCTATTCTTTTTATTCACCTATAATAGCTAGTCAGCTTGAATTGTATTTATCAATTCATAAACTCAAGCCTATATAAAATACACTAGGTACTTATTCTACTTCAGTCCTTGTTTCCTGTTTGTGTGTCCTACTAATTCTTTAAAACTGATGGCCTAGTGGTAAGAAACTGTTCTGCAATCCCAGAGGTACGAGGTTTGAATCCATCAGCTGCTCCATTGAAGAAGGATGCGCAGTCTCTTTCCCTGTAATTAACAGCCTCTGAAAACCCACTGAAGGGTCGGCTATGAGTCAATTCCTACTCAATGGTACTCAAGGACAACGACAACAACAACTCATTGCCATAGACTTGAAACTGACTCATAGTGACTTTCCAGCAGGTTTTCAGAGGCTATAAATCTATGACAAGACATTGTCCAGTGGATTCTAACCACACGCCTTTGCACTGACAATGTAAGGCCATACCACTAAGCCACCACACCTCCATAAAGGTTCGTTAAAGCATCTTGAGTTGAGTTTGCTGAATGACCTTTTAAGTCAATGAATCTCCAGATTTCATTCAAACCTTCTCCAGTGCTCTATTTGCTAAAAAGCTTATTATTCTGGCTATGAAGAGCATTTGGAGACAAATAGTTCTCCATTAACTTTGATAGTATTAGAGATTTTCCCCTTAGAATTTTGTTGTGTACACATGTTTGTGTATTTTCCAAACTGTCTCCTAAATCTCTCAAGGTGTACTTTAGATACTTTTGCATTTATATTTTCAGATTAACGATATTCACATAAAATAAATGAATTGCCTTTTATTGTCCTTTTTGGATGGAATACTTTTTGAGTTTTTGAAAGCTAACCTCTCTCATTAACTTGTTTTCTTGATTCCTTTAGCAGCAGCAACTGAAGAGCCAGAAGTGATCCCAGATCCAGCCAAGCAGACTGACCGAGTGGTGAAAATAGCAGGGATTAGTGCTGGAATCCTAGTGTTCATCCTTCTCCTCCTTGTTGTCATATTAGTTGTAAAAAAGAGGTAAGACCTGATACTGTCCTGTCCTCACTTTGCTTTTTGTGTCATTTACCAGTCAAGCTATGTCAAACTTCTCTTTCCCCCCAAGACCTTTTAAATGAAGGAAAATAGTGAGAAGCATCATTGAATTTTTAACAGTGTTGTAAATATCTAAGTCTGTTTTACATGATTCAGAAAAAAGAACTGTTTTGTTATTTGCAGTTTAGTTTTGGATACATGCATATTCCTTTTTGTCAAGTTAACTTTTCATTTGATGAAAGAATTTAAAATCTTCAAATGCCCCAAAAGACAGCATTAATTATGTTCTTGACGTGTGATTAATTAAAATGTCAAAATATAGACTTACTGATATGTGGAGTATACTCATTGGTTGCTATTGTACTCTTATTTTGCATTTTTCTAAATATTATTTTCAAATAAGATATGAGAAGCATATATATATATATATATATATATATATATATATATATGAAAGTGTATATTACATTCCCTGACTAAAACATTTATAATTTTAAAATAGTTCTTTTTATTTTAATTGAGCAGTAGTCTTTTATACTATATCAACCAATATCGCCATCTTCTGGAATTATATGAAGGTGGTAAAACCTATTGGAATTTGAACTCTTAGAGATTAAAGTTTATTCCAACTAAAAAACCTTTCAAAGTATATATTTTTAAATCATTTGTTTTTTTTTCATTGTATAAAAGATAATAATCTGTAAGGCATTGTCTTAGAAGATAATAAAGCTCTATTTCTTCCAATCATGTGCTGCAGATCCTTTTTAAGGATTTTTTGGTTGTTACTATTTGTTTTGTTTTTAATTTTACAAAGCAAATATGGTCCTTAATGTTTTGTATATAGAAGTGATTATGATTATGTATGTGACAATTAATATTGCCTACATTGCATTAAATCATATAGTTGTTTAACTAGGTTATTATTTTATAGTAGAGATAAGACATTAGAGATAAGATTCATAGTACAATGTTTTAACAATTCCATGAGAGTTTATTTTAATGTATTGCCTCTTTACAATTATCCCCTGGAGATATATATGTTGGAGAAGACACATCTGCATTAGAAACATTAGGTATGATTATAGTGTTTTGTGTTAAATTAGCTACATACGTGCTTTTCCCCAATAGTGCTTTCTCTTTTCGCTGTTGTCTACCCCTGTGGTTGGAAAATACATCATATGCAAGGCAAGAAAATTTTAAGTAGTTTGGAAATAAAAATTTGTCAGTAAAGATAAGTAAAATCATCTATTACCTTCTGAGCTTACATGTCTCTTTAGTTTATTTTTGAAGGTTAACTAAACAATTTAAAAAGTTAATAGTTTAGACATTGCTTTACAGTTAAAGTTGTTTCAGTCACTTTTGGTTGAATATGTAAGCAACTTCTGATTATAGACTCACTAAGTTAGAATTGGATTAATTATTGGTTTTATTTATTTGATAATAATTTGAAAATATTAATTTGATATCAGTAGTCTTATTTATATATGGTCTTTTGATTAGCTAATGCAAAATATTTTGGAAGTTAAGTGAAATTTTCTGAAGTAAAATGAAACAGTCACTAATCAGGGTTGTTTTTTGGGTCTGGGTTGGTGTTTTTTTTCCATTTTGGGGGCGGGAACAGATGTTCTGGCAGCTCTCTAAAACTGCATAATGCAACTATCTTTTTTTTTTCTGGTTTACAAATTAAAGTGGATGGGGTAAAAGAGTCTATACTGAAGTGTTAATGTCCAATAATTCTTTTCTTAAGCGTGTTTTAATTGATAGTCTTTTCTTGGAAAGTATGCAGTGGGTTTTGTTTGTCCTCCTGACCAAATACCTGGTTGCTAGGAACAGTTGCAATTACGTAAGGTCCATGTTTAGATATGTTACTTTAAATAATAAAGTAAAAATTCTATCATTTTTACTCATATATAGTATGAATCACACTTGTATCTTATACAACTTAAACATGAGCACACTTAATTATTCACACCCAAAATGCATAGGTGTTATGATAAAATTCAGTATTACTTAGTCTAGTGAAATAATTTTAGAATACTATAATTTCTTTCTTGATACATACATCTATAAAAGACAGAATGTAAAAGCAAATCATTTTAGTGACTTACCTTTGTGGTAAGAAGCTACACTGCAATCCCAAAGGCATGCATTTCAAATCCCCCAGCTGCTTCACGGGAGAAACGTGGGCAGTCTCCTCCCATGTGATTAACTGCCTCTGATAACCTTTAAATGGTCAGCTATGAGTTGATTCCAACTCAGCAGCAAGCAACAACAACAATCACCTATATTTTTACAGGAAATGTTATGTTTCTTAGATAAGACGTTTTTCTCATTGAAAATAATATATGTAGACATATTTTTCATGTTGAAAAATGTTGCGTGTATCTGGTTACTTTGGAAAGGAATGGTTTGGAATTCAATTTAGTATAATTATCCAGCTAAGGACATATATATTTATATATAATCTAAGTTTTCAGGCAAAGAAAAGGGATATTGCATCTTTCAAAACACAATGTCACTTATTTTTATTTAATTGCTGTTTAATTATTTCCAACTGTATGCCATTTATTCATTGGTTATGTATTACATTTTTTATGCACAGCATGAACACATTAATATTTCCAAATATCAGAATTTGAAATTATGTTTCAAAACTAGTCAATGTGTATGGTACTGTGTTCACGTGGATATACAGTTAAAATATCCTTCTGTATATATTATGTGTGGTGCATATGTATATTCATATGGCATATGTATATACCTGTGCTCCATAAGGATATAAAGACTTGTTTACAGAAAGTCAGGAGTTGATCTGCATTTATTTTCTAGTAACCTGCTAGATCTTTATGTTTATATCTAAAGGAAATGAGCCTATTTAGTGTACAAGTTCTATACACAGCTATCCCATCTATCATGACATGTAGATGGTAATGAATGGTATTATGCGTAACTGCATGTTGAAAACACACTATTCATCTATTTTTTTTCCCTTTTTTTGGCAATAAAAAATATCAGCATGTTTCCCACCCCCAAATGTATATTTTAAACTTTTCTTTTTCTATTGCATAGCTGTTTGTTTAATTGCATGGCCAAAGATATCTAACCAGTGCATGAGCCAACTGAAATGCAAACCAAAGGAACATGAGTTTTATTTTATTTTCCTTTTTAACGCACATTTTTTCTGCTTTAATGAATGTGACAAAGTCACGCTTTTCATTCACCATTGCTTCTCTTTTTCCACTGTCTGTGATTTGCTTGCCAGGAGGAGCTACTATTCTTACTCCTACTACCTGTAAGTAGAAAATGGGTGGTGTGTGAATTTACATGTGTTAAAGATGCAGTATCCCTTTTCAAAAAAATAACAATAGCAGAGAATACTTAAAATTTTGGTGACTCTTAAAAAATATATTTTTTCTCTAATCTAAAATTGTAAGGTCTATCAATTATTTGTTTTATTCATCTTTTTAAAAAGGGATATTGTATTTCTGTATGTACAGCTACTTTTAATTTTTTTCTTTTTAATTTTCCATAATTAACTTTAGTCTACATCCAAAATCATTTACTCCTGTCCAACTTAAATACTTTATCCTTCTACTGTAAAACCTTGTGTTTCATTGCTGGAGAAAGTGGTTAATTGGCAGTTATGTGGCAAGATTAAAAGTGTGATGTGCAGCATCATTCAAAATACCTTCAGAATTTAAAGTAGGTCAGGTCTGCATATGATTACATCTCTCTTCACATTTGCAGGATTCTAGGATGAGTTAAACTTCAGAAATCTGTCCTAAAAACACACAAATGCATATAATCATAATGTTGCAGCAAGTTATAAATTAAAAGATATTAATTACAGCTCAAAACAGTAGAAAAAAAGGGACAGTAATCTTATAGCACCACGAAACTTACCAATTGTTGTCATACATCTCCTTTAATTTGACGTAGTCTGGCCTCATTCTAGACTTTGATGTGGCATGTTCAGTTGGATAAGGATAGAAAGGATTGTCTTCTATTCTTGGAATCATCTTTATTATTTCACCTTAGATTCCACAGGGGTTAATCTTCCAATTATGGGGTGGTGAAACATTACAGGACAACATTCTTGGACTTTGACTATTATTTGATGCACCAACTGTCACAGTTTAAAGATGAGTTTAAGAGTATTTGGGAAATATGCACCACAGTATTATTATGTCTCTATCCACTTAAACTAGCTTTGTGGTAACATTTTCTAGCAACCTTGATGACTATAACCATTCTGCCAGAAATTTAAGTAGTATAAATGTTTGGCTTCTTAAAATCTGCTAAAACAGAAGCAGGTGTAAACTCACAGTATTTCTAGCTTATTGTGATGATTCAGGATATCCCTGTTAAATCATTTTGATGAAGCCAAAACTAATTCACTGTACAATTTCATATGATGATGTAATAAATTTCTTCTTTATAATCCACCTGCAGAACTTTATGCTCTTGGGCCACTTTCATCATGAAACTCATTTACACATCTGTCAAACTCAAGCAGTTGGAAATAAATTGCCTAACTTCCCTGAAGTGCAGATTATGTGTGCTGCTTGCTTAGGAGAGATAGAGCATTTCTTTACAGGGGATCAATAAGTATTTAATTATGAGTATATCAATAAGTTTATCATTAGTTATCACTCTTTGTAATATTAGATTGGATGGTAACATCTGTGTGTTAGACTAATAGCTGTTGTTGTTGTTTCTGTCTTATGCGCTGTTACATTACCTATAACCTATAGTGACCCTATGTAAAGCAGCTCCGAACCCTTTCCTGTCCTGAGACAGTCTCACTAATTCCCACACCCCACCAACCCTTATTATCCAAGTTACTGTATCAATCCATCTCATCTGGAGTCTTCCTCCTCTGCACTGTTCTTCCACCCTTCCAAGCAAGATGTCCTTTGCCAAAGACCAGTTTCTCATGGCCACATACCCAATGTATGTGAGACAGAGCTTCAAAATCCTAGCCTCCAAGGAGAAACTTGGTTTCACCCTCTCTAAGACAGACCTATGAATTTTCTACACTAATAGCTAGTTGTTAAAACATTATTGTAATATTTAGGGCTACTGATATTGTCAGAAGGAGAGTCAGTGGCACTGGGTGTAAAATACTTGAGTTATGAACCAGGACATCTGCAGTTCAACCAATCATTGCAGTAAAAGATGTGGCTGTCTATATCTGTAAAGATTTACAGTCATGGAAAACCTATATGGAGTTCTACTCTATATTTTCAATGTAAATAGAAATCCACTTAATGCCAGTGGCTTTTATTGGTTTGATTTTTTTATGAGGGGGGTGAGGAAAGTTGGCATTAGTCATAACTAGAAAAAAATTGTTTTTGGAGGTATGTGTTGAAAGGTTACTTGATTGTATATAGTGAAGCCAAGATGAATTAGAGATTTCATTTTATAAAAGTAGAAACAGAGTAGAACTTAAAAGGAAACCAGATGTGATCTTTGAGCTACTCTTCATTGGGATTGTCATAACTGTCAGTTCTTGATCAAAACACTTAACTCAGATGTTAATTTGTGTTTGTTTTGCAACCACCTGAATGAAAGCCTACCTCACAGGGCTGTTGTGAGGATTGAAGTGTAATAGCCGAGCTGACAATGCATGACTGACAAGTCTCAACAAAGGTTATAGTCCCTTATAACATGTCAACTAATAAGATATACGAATATGAATATGAATATGAATATGAATATGAATATGAATATGAATATGAAAGAAAAGTCCTTTATTACTAGGAAAATGTTCAACTTTCATGCATTTAAAAAACTCATCATTTCTTATTACTTGCCAAGGGTGAAATACATACGTATAATTTACTCATGCTCTAAAACTAAAGAGTCAGAGTTGCTAAAAACTGTCCATTTTCAAAACTGGAACTGTCTTTTGAATTCACATTTTAGGTGCATGTTATTTTTTTTTTTAATCCAACTCTATCTTTCAAAAATATTGAAGAATAAATTAATCTTTTCAGTTTTCCAAGAAACCAAAATTGGAAATTATTTCTTAAACTGTAGTTTTTCTGTTTAATACTTTAATTATTATTTTAATTGTTTAATTATTAAAACAAAATAATTGTGCTGTTTTGCTTGTCTTCTGTAATGAAAATAGTGAATTGTTAAGTTTTAGAGTATTTTGTATTGTTGGGGTGAAAAAAAAATGAGAACAACTAGATATAGTATAAAAGCCTGGCCTTTGAAACCAGGTCCTTCATCTCTGTTGATTAGATTAATAACCTTGGGCAAGCTTTTTAACTCCTGTGCTTCAATGACCTAATTTATATAATTAGAGCCCTTATGTGCTTTTGGGGGAGTTTTGATCTGAGTCCCAAGATGAAAAGTCCCAAGCATGTAACTAGCCTAATCCAATCATTGATCAGCTATTCACTGAGTGTCTGCTATGTGCTGGAGAATATTCTACATGATCAGAAATATATAGAAAGAGATGGTTCTTTCCTTTTTGGAACACAAAGTAGGGTATTTACAATTATGCTTAATTTTATAGGAATAAATATGACATTTTAAAAGCACTCCCCACAGAAATATAACCTAAAAAGGTTGTTTTAGGATTGATAAAATATCCTTCGGTTGAAACGGATTGCATGAAAGCCACAAATTAGAGGTAAAATAATGTTTGAGGTCAAAGAATAAACATCTTGTAAGAGGGCCCTTAGGAAAGGAGGGCTCAAATAGGAGATAAGCAAGTTAATGGAAACATTCAAATTAATAGCATCTCAAGATTTTTTTTAAAAGACTGATGCTCAAAACAGATTAGTTGCCAAAAATCACTTAACTCAGCTGGCCTCCTGCACTACGAGGCTGTACTTAGTCACTATGTTTCCATGCAGCATCTTGTCACTGGCAGCATCTTTTATGTCTGAAAACTATTAATATGTATACAATGTGTAACCCCGGTGAGATAGACTAGTCCCTTCAATGAACAGAGTAAATGTTCATAATTGGTGGTGGTGGGGCAGTGATTGTGATGCTGTAGTGATAGTGGTAGTAATGGTGGCGGTAATAGTTTCTGTTACATGTTTGTCATTGTTTCTTCTTAGTACTGTTAATACTATCATAACTATTTCTTTAAAAATTGAGAACATCCATACCCCAGAATCTGTCAGTTCCTTTTTGTGTCAATATGTGAAGCGGCTGGGTGAGACTATAATTTTCAGCAGAAACTAATGTTATACAGGAACAGCTTTCAAATTGCTTAATTTCTTTCTTAATGGAAAAAAATTTGGACATCAATGGAATCGATGAATTGAACTTTTTTTGAAAGATATTTATAGCACATTTACTTTCATGTGAGTACTGAAAATAAAGGTCCTATTTTATAATCTTAAATAAATGGTATTCTTAAAACAACTGAAGACTCTAAGGCATTCATAAATTGCTGTCATAAACTTAGAAAAATAATCTACTTAGTACAGGCTTTCAGAATGCCGTTATCCATACCACATATAAATGCCTTGTTGATGTGATTTAAGTATTTCTTATATTGTTGTTGTTGATTGCCACTGAGCTGTGCATGACTCATTGCGACCCTATGAACAAAAGATCTAAAGCCTTTTGATAACTATCATTTCTCAAAGTTCATAGAGTTTCTAGAGGCGTGTTGTTTAGAAAGTGGATGCCACTCCTGCTTTCAAATCTTATATATCCTTAATAAATTTTTCCAGTTGTGAGTTTCATGTGGAACAGTTACAAAAGAAATCAGAATTTATTTTATTTGCTCATTATGTAATATAAGATAGAGTAACTCAGAATTGTAACTATGCTACTTGCCAAATCTTATGCATCATTTGATTGGCTGCATTGTTAAGGCAGTGCTATTGTGAATAATTTGCCATGTATTTCCAAAATGTTTTTAGAATATGTCCATGTCTGCAATCCAAGGTAATGATAAATTGTCTAGTACCTTTACAAGCATTTTTAAAACAAATTTTTAAAGCTAATTTTTCATATATTTTATTAAGAAAATGGAATTATAAACAAATCAGTCAGCAAGATAACCAGGAATAGAATTTTGAAAGTTTTCCTGGGGAGCT
>NW_006399789.1:20902113-20932141 GCF_000299155.1 Elephantulus edwardii
ATATATATATATATATATACACACACACACACATATATCTCACTTAATCCCATATATTTCTATGTGTTTGTATTATGTCTAGTTGTGATAGACTAAAAGTTTTCAAAGTAATCTTGATTAATGTTAAGAGTACATATAACTTACTGACAACATAGATAACGAAGAATGGAGCATTTTCTGTTTTGATTGGTTTATTAAAGCAAAACAAACATGAAAAAGAACCATAATATTCTCAAGAGGAGTTCTTATATTCGATCAAAAGAATTAATTATCCAAAAGGAAAATTAAAACTTAGTTTTAGTTTAAATTTTCCTTGAGATTTTCTACATGGGAAGTATTTGCTTATGACTTTAATAAAATATAGTTAAATTTTCTAATATCTTCATATTAGCAGCAGAATGAAATACAAGAAATGGCATAAGGCTTTGACTGGCAGCCTGAATATTAAAATAGACATACAACAAATAAAATAGTTTTCTCATCATAATAAAATATACTTGTTTGAATGGCAGCTTTAATTCCTAAGATTATGACTAGTTCTTAGTGTTGCTAAACTCATTCTTCTTGGCTGTATCTTTATCTTTGGTCTCTCCTGATCTACTAACTGCTGGATTCAAGTCCCCCCTAAGCCTGACACTAAGGTTTGCATTTTGCCATTTGCTTTGGCAGCAAGCTTGCTAAAAAGCGCAAAGATGCTATGGGGAATACCCGGCAAGAGATGACTCACATGGTGAATGCAATGGATCGCAGTTACGCTGACCAAAGCACTCTTCATGCAGAAGATCCCCTTTCCATCACCTTCATGGACCAACACAATTTCAGCCCAAGATGTAAGTTCAACATTCATACTTGAATAAATAACTTCTCCAGTTAATAACATTTCCATTGGGTTTTTCACATTGCTTTCCACAATTGTGAAAAGTTGAAAAAGAGAGAAAACAAGGAGATTAAAACAGAGGAAAGAATATTAAACATCATGGTATTTTTACAGGTACATTTTAAGCCTTGATTCCCTTTAGCTTCAATGACATTGATTTAATTGCTGCACCCTTAGAGATATTCCAAACATCTACCACAGGATCAAATCATGTCATCTTTTTAAGTTAAAATACTTAACTGTCTACAAAAAAATTACTTCTTATTATAATTTATGCATAATTTTGATGGCTGCGTATTCCTTTTCTATAATATAAAGCTCATTTGTAGAAAGAAGCAGCATGGTAATTATTTCTGGAAATTAATGACATAGATAAAATTAGTCCATTCAAATATTCTTCTATGGACTTCTAGGAATTTTTAGTAATAAAAGTTAATTGAGAGAAAATTAATATACACATTCTTAACTATCCAGTGATAGTTAAAAAGTGTAACTGATTTTGGTGATTGGCAGAGGCTGGCCAAATCCATCTATCTATCCATATTAAGAATTTCCAGAACTGAATGATGAAGGCAGAGCCTTAAATGTTTCCACTGAGGTTCTGTTAATAGAAAATTACTTGAATAATTGTTTTCTAATCAAAATGCCTGTGAATTGTATATCCTGTAGTACCTGTGTTTTCAAAAAATGACTTACAAGTTAAATCACCTGATTTTGTTTCTTTAAATCCTCAAGTAAAACTGATGCTTGAGGAGGACACATCACATTTATCCTCTGGCTTTGGGTACCTAGGACATCCTAACACAGTTCCCAGAGGTATACTAACCCCAGGGTGAAAGATTGGTGCATAAGACATGAATTGTAGAAATGCAACTATACACCTTACACATATATTTAGTACCAAGATGGGGGTGGGGGTGGGAAGGACTAGTAGGTTGTGTGTCTCTCTGTCTTTGTAAAGAAGGAAGTTTTCTCTGAAGTGTCGAATTTGGTGAAGCATGAGCAGTAATCGGTCCTGAATGCAGCCCATCGTTTCCCTTGCTACGTATCTACCGAAATTAACAGTTAGAACTGATGCATGAGTCATTTCTCAATGTAGTTTTTATCATAATATGACCTTTCTTTCCTCTATGTTTTTGTCACTGTAAGATAAATAATAGAGAAGAATATAAAACACTTATTGTAGAAAGTTTTACTGTTTTACTAATCTTATCATTTTATACTAGAAGACTAAAACATTTCTCTTCCTCAAATGTCTTTATAGTCTGTCTTAGTAGCTTATTAGGAAGTTTTAATTCAGTAATATAAATGAACTTGGAGGAAGAATCAAGTCCTTTTCCAGAACTAAATGGGAAAAAAAATATCATTTGAAATGAGTTAGATATGATTATTTCTCTTTAAGTATCTTGTAGTTGCTGTATTCAAGGTGTATTGACTTTGTTTTAATTTTAATCTTAATAATGTGAAGTTAATTCTTCTGTCTTTTGACTTGAGAAATTTAGTGAAGTGTAATTACAGACATGCCTTTCTGCACACTTTGAGTAGCCAGATTCTTAAAGAATGGAATGAGGGATTTTAACTTTGTAGATTATGATAATCAAAGACAGATTCATAATTATGTTTCTTAAGAAAGCATAAATCTGTTGTAAGGAGAAGAATTTAAAACACAACTTTAGGCCAGTATATTCCTTCATGAGCTTTGTTTTCCTGCAGTGCCCAATGATCCACTTGTGCCGACTGCTGTGTTAGGTGAGACCCTAATTCTTTTTCATCTCTTCTTGCATGGATCTCATCTCCTTGCATGAGTTATAGCTTTTTCTACATAGTAATTACTTACAATGTAGGAAGCAGCTTGATTTTGAAAGTAGACAGTCATGTGCTTATCAAAAAGAACAATTTAGGTCAACTATCAGCTCTGGTGAATTTTAAATGAGAGAGGGAACGCTTTACAAGGAAGTGATTCTTCTTAATTCCGATGGATTTGAGGACATAGATTTACTGAGTGGCTGATGTCTCTATTCCCACATTTGTGGAATGAACCCAAGTGCATCTCAGTTTCTAGGTGTGGTGCTGCCTGAATAGTTAGCTTGCACTTAAAGAGAACTCGAAGAAGTCAACCTAATGGAGAGGAAGTTTCTAAATTCTTTCCATTTATAGCAGTTTAAAAGCCTATTTACTAGTGAGCATTAGGAATGTGGGGAATTTGTTTTTGTTTTTTCTTTATTAGTAGTTTTTTATGAATGCAGGTAAGATTTCTAGGACATTATTACGAAGTTTCACCTCCTCTATGAGTGTACATGATAAACAAGGCCTCTTTTAAGAAATTTACAATAAGCTGATTGCTTTAGCGCTCTATAATGGCTAAGACAACTGATTTTTGCTTGCTCTGATTAAAGCCTTTACAGATGTGAAATAGCTTTATTTATTAATCTAACCGTATATTTAAGAATGGAACAGGGTTTGATTTCGTTGCACCCTACTTCTTGATTCATTTCACCCCTTATTCACACTCATTGCCGTAGAGATAGTTGTGACTCATAGCTGACCCACTCTCGAGTTTTCACGGGTGTAAACTGCATAGGAGATTGTTCATTTTCATCTAGTGGAGTCAAGGGTGGATTTGAACCACCAGAGAGGCACTACCTTGGGATTAGCAGCAAAGCTCCTTATGTGTGACATCACAAGAGATCCTTTTCCACCAACCAGAGTGGATATGGAAAAGCTTCTTACAGGTTTTATCACAGTGTACCTAATGTTGAAGATTTATTCATGGAACATATAAATTGCTAGATAAACCAATTAAAAATTTTTCCTTTTCTCTCATTTGTTATATGTATTTAATAATTATAACATGTGAACATTGGAATTATTTTTGCACTTACACACATTTTATTACCCACGTTTAACACTTAATTCTTTAAAATTCATTTTGGGATAGTACAACTAATTTAAGTAAGAAGTATACAACTAATATAACCTCTTCCTCACTGCAATAATGTAAAATTTAAACTGTGGAGCTCAGGTAGTGTAGGCTGTAGGCCACTCCTCTGTGGCAGTTCGAACCCACCAGCCACTCTAGGGGAGAATAATGGGAAATCTTCTCCCATGTAATTTGCAGCTTTGGAATCTCAGTAGAAAGTGAGCTATGGACTCAGTTCCAGGAAGACAGCAATGAGCAAGCAAGGGAGAATTGGTATACATGTCCTCCATCTCTGACTGAAGTCTCCCTTTGCTATGAATACTCAGTATGATAGGAAAATGAATGAGAGCACTTCTTTCAAGGGATGACCTCAGCATATGGGTTGGAACCAGGAGTCACGAGCATTATGGAAGCATCAGTGCTTCTGAAAATACCATCTTCTGTTGAACATTGTAGAATTCTGTTAGCCTTGCATTAATAACTAGGGATTAAAATAATAAGAAACATTTTTTTTGGGGGGGATAGTGCCTAAATGGCTTAGTGATAATGAGTTGCCTGGCCAATCCAAAGGCACATGGTTCAAATCTACCAGCTGCTCCACAGGATAAGATGGTCGCTCTCCTGCTATGCAATTTACTGCCTTTGAAAATCTACTGGAAGGGCAGCTTTAGGTTGGTTCCACCTTGATGGTATATGACAGTAACAAATATATATATATTTTTTACCCCCTGTAATATTCTCTGGTGTAAAACATGTAGTATTGCATCTGAGTTTCAGTCGTTCTCAACTCAGATATGAATTCAACAAAACATCTTATGTCCTAGCTTCCTCACTTGTGAAACAAAGTATAACACTCACCACCAGACTTTTGTGTAAGGATTTGAAAAGAGAAAATGAGATGGTGTATATGAAGGACTCCCACAAATTATAAAACTTAAAGCTTATAGTCCTTATTTTTCTTATGAAAAGAAATGTGTCTTTAAGGACAACTACAGTTAACCCAGTAAAGTCATCAAATCTATTTGCAAGACAATAAAACATTTTATTTAATTTTGAAAATCAAGCTGATTGATTTTTTAAGATTGTCATTCTTTTAAAGCTAGATCTCTAGAGGTAGATATTATATGTTACATTTTCATCATTCATAATTGTGTGTTTACAGTTGTTTTGCATCCAATTGATTTTGCACTTATGAAGCAATTTTTTAAATGACTTCAAATATTACTAAGTGTTAATATATACTTAGTGATTTGAAAAGAATGAGAAAAAATTTCTTATTGATTCATGGTTCTGTTCTTTTGTGTTTTACTGCTTCATTGGGTCAAAGTCCCTATTACTGGTAAGTGTAATGCTCAGAACTCTAGAACACCTTTCAATCAAAGAACTATTTGAAATTCTTTTTCTTAAATGTGCAATAAGAATAATGATTAGTACATGTACTCTCACTAGCAGTAACATTATTAGGTGGCTTAATGAGGTGAAAATGTATTGAGATTAATAATTCATGTGTCATTATTCTAAAGACCTCACTGCTCATTGTACTGTTGTATTAAAACTGAAGAAAAATAAAAGGCTGTCTACTTTATAATGGGGCACGGTTATGTGTTAAGATTTAGAATATGTGAGTTCTGTGTTTTTTACTGAGCCTTCTACAATTAATTGTAAGTTAATTTGGCCCCAGTAGGTCAAATGAGTTTAGGGCTCATCGAGAGATCTCATCCTGGCTACTGTATTCCAGGTTGAGTAATCTGTTTATGTCTTCCTGGACCTATTTATTCTTTTTACCTCTCATCTTCAACTATATATATTGTAGTAGTGCCCAAAAGTGGCTGCAGAAATTTATTTTACCAGGGAGATATATAGATATTCTTTACGTCAGTCTATTGATTTTAATATTTTAGCAAAAGTGAATTGTTTAAAAGTGGTCTCAGAAGAGAAGGAAGCTCTCCTGAATCATGTTTTGTTAGCATATATGTGTGTGTGTGTGTGTGTGTGTGTGTGTGTGGCTAGAAACTGGGTGAAAAGTTTTCATTCAGTTGAGTTGTTAGGTTCACAATAGAATCCACCCAGAGATGTTTGATTCTGTGTGGTGTTTTGAGGAGCGATTGCAAAATATACATTCTTTCTAATATAAGGTGTAAAGATAAATGCAGTCAAACTAAATCATAGAGGCATACAAATCTGATTGTGGGGTTCTTTTTTTTTTCCCCCTTCTCCAGGAAGAAAAAATGTTTATCATGGGGACAACAATTCATTTTTTGCCATATCCTATTTGTAGAGTTGGTGATAGAACAGGCAAATGTACTGACATACTTGAAATCTGTTTAACTGTTAATTAAATGTTTTCTACAGTATGCATTATCATTAAAAGAATCAAAAGTTCCCCTAACAGTGTATTTTCTCTTCTGTTAATGAGTATAGCAATATAATGATTTTCAAAAATAACCCTTTTTAAACATTGGGGCTTTTGGCTGGTTGATTTGTTTTTTTATTTACAGTGGTAAGTTTATATGTGAGAAATATAAGCATGCTTCTCATTGTAATGATTAGTATATGGTCATTAAAATAATATTTATTATTATTAAATAATATTTATACATAGGTAAAATGTTCTTGTTTTTTCTTCTTATGACAGAAAAAAAAGATTAAAATGTTTCTTTTTATTTTAAGCTAATATCACAATTGGGATGGGGATGCACTAAAAATGGATGGGAGGTCCAATTGATTTCTATTCATTTAAGCATATTTACAAAGTACTCTGTGAGCAGAGATTATAAAGAAAGCTTGATTATATTTACATTCTTAAGCTTTTTAGAGTAGTAAAGGAAAGGGGTCAAGAAAGCACATGATTAAAACATGGAGAAGTGAAATCACACATATGAGAGCAAGAGGTTATGGAAGCATGAAGCAGGAGCTTTTTATCCCCACCTGGGACAGGTGGGAAGAATTCCAGAGGAGACGTCCATTGTTTTTCCCTCGACGTATAGCCTAGTCTCTTCATTTAGTGACTGGAAGAGTTAAGATACATTAGCAATAAACACAACAATATTAATAATAGAGTAGCAGTAGTAATAAAATAAGAGGTGCTTGAGTATAAATAGCCATGTAGCCTGGCCAGCAGGTACACTGAGGTAAGAGGTGATTCTGTATAATGCCCAGTTTTCCCATCTGGTGGGTATGGTAGTAAGACACTAGATAGTAAGATACACAGGGCCACAGTGCAAGAAGAACAGCCCTGTGTACATGGATTCCCTAGCTCGAGATCCCTGAGGAAAGTTCAGGTATGGGTGGGAAGGACTTTGTTTCATTTGTCAATAAAAACATCTGATTGACAAGTTGATCCCATGGCCCCATTCTCCACTGTAGATGTATGGAGAAGTAAGAACTCAAGAAACATCTCTCACTTTGTAAGGTGGGCCTGATGTCTCCCTGTCTCCTGTAGCAATTTTTTTTTCTTACTGTTCATAATAATCACAATAAGATACTCTTAACCTCAAACCTAGAGCTGAGCTAAGACACCGAGGCTTTGTCTCTCTGGAGATGCTGCCCTGAGCCTATCCTTTCTGGATATTCATTCTCTTCTTCCTGTGACCAGAAAGATCTTAAGGGCTTAAACTCTCCTTTGCATGGATGCATATGAAACAAGATAACTTTGTTTTCTTTTTAATCTTCTCAAATCTAAAAAATGGCAGATGAGAACCACAGTGCTACAGCAGAGTCCAGTCGACTTCTCGATGTGCCTCGCTACCTCTGTGAGGGGACAGAATCCCCTTACCAGACAGGACAGCTGCACCCCGCCATCAGAGTAGCTGACTTGCTGCAGCACATTAATCTCATGAAGACATCAGACAGCTATGGGTTCAAAGAAGAATATGAGGTGAAAAGTTTCAGTACTTTATAAAATGTTATTCTTAACCAAGACACTTCATGAAATGTGTTATTTCCATTTTCTCGTATGTTCTGAGGGCTGTATAATCCTATGCTTATGAGTATATAACCCATTGTGTGTGTTTACAGAGTATCAAAGTGGGAAAGAGTAATTAAAAGGCCATTTCTTGTGGACATACTCAGATCTTGAGTCAAATTTAGGGTTGCTCTGCTGGTTTTGTGCTCAGGAGTTGTGCTGCCAACCCAAAGGCAGATGGTTTGAATCCACCAGTTCCTTCCATGTAATTTACTACTTCTGAAACCCACTAAAACTTCAGCTGTGGATCAGTACCAATTTGATAATACATAACAATAACAATGACAAAATCAATTTTTCTTGAGGAAAATGCAACCAGGTGCTCCTTAAAAGCAAGGATGGTGAAACTAAATTCATAAACTTTGAGCATGTTACCAGGAGGCACCATCCTCCTTTGGAAAAGACATCATATTGGGAAAAGCAGAGGGCTGGTGGAAGAGAAGAGGACCTCAGTGAGATGACTTGACACTGTGTCTAACAGTGGGGTTAAGCATGCCAGAAATTGCTTAGGAAGGCACACAATAGGACAAGATTTCAATCTGTTGTCCACAGGGTTACTTATGAGTCGGTCAGCTTGACAGCATCTAACAACAAATTTATAAAAAAAAAAGTCTAAATGTCTATTTCTTAAATACACATGAGACCTTGTATTTTCTCCATTCAAAAATTCATAGCTACCAAGGTAACTTGAATCCAAGCTACCTGGAACCCCTTGTGCCATTAGAGTCTGTCATTCACACAGGCAGTAAGCACTTTTCTGCCCCTTTGCTTGTTGACCCGTTGAGAAATAAGAACAATCTTTGTAGACTAAAAGTATTGCTTGCCACTCCCAAGTTCAGTTTTGTGGCTTGTTGGTTGAATTGTGGCTTAGAAGAAAAACAAGAGAACTGCAAATCCAGTGAACAACATGAAGAAATGAAACAAAGGATGTGGGAAGTTCTTCCACCCTATTTTTCGTTCCTTTTTAAACCAAAATACCAGGATTGAGATGCCAAAGGAAGATCTAGAAATCTCAATAAACAAAATATAGGGGAAAAAAAAACAAAACCACCCTGGTTTTTTTTTTTTAAAATGTTTTTAATCTTTCATTTACTAAGAGATAGTATGAGATCTTAGAGGAAGTTCTACCACACCCCAGGACACTATACATACACACACACTTAAACACAAAATGAAAGATCAAAGTAATGCTTTGCATTCAAAGGCTTTGAAAATTACATATAAATTCATGAAGAATATTTTTAGCAAACCAGTTTATAGAGATTTGTGCACATTACTTTGGTAATGGCTGGAATGATCTTTGAATTTTGAAAGTTATGTCTAGACATATGTTGGATATGGTATGCTGTGGCAACAAAATAAATATAAGGAATTAGAATATTCTGCCAGAGTGAGGGTTTTCTTACATTCGTTTCATGTGTATTCCTGTGTATCTCACTTCAAAGAGCACTGTTCCTTTGAAGACCCCATTTCCTGTGTTGAGCAAAAGCTTAAGTTTTTTTGGTTGGGTTGGGTTTTGTTTTTTTGGGTTTTTTTTTTTTTTTTTGTGTGTGTGTGTGTGTAGGGGTTTTTTTGTTTTACAAAAAAGACATCTCTGCCCACATTTTTAATTGCTGCATATGGTAATTAAACCAATCAACAACTTCATCTGTTCCAAGGTTCTTAGAGACAGTGACTCTTTCATTTTCATATGGTCCCTTGTTATAGAAACTCGGTCCTTTTTATGATTTTCAAAGAAATTAAAATGAGCTGTATACTGCATATAATTTAATGAATAATTATGGTGGAAAACAGGCTCTCTTTTTCCTGTTATAAGTGCTGTAAAGTAAGCATATTTGAAAGAATCTTTCTAAAACAGTTTTGAAATGTTTGATGTGTTCTATTTTAGTACTTTTGGAAATGCCCTATGCTTTCTCTACTTGTATAAAGTTCTAGAGTTCTTAAGTTTTAAATACTTCCAAGGTCCATTTTTTTTCCCCTTTGAAGTTAATTCTTGTCCTAAATTTGAACTAAATCCAAAACCAAGATAAACAAGTATGAATCCAATAAGCAAGCTTTGTGGATCCTGTTTACTGCTGTAGGACTCTTCCACCCTGAGAGAGTAGCTTTTACTATTTTGGTCTTTAGACCAGATAAACTTTAATTTTGAAAAAGGCATTAAATATAATCTTCTTGTTACTTTCCCCCTCCCTAGAGCTTCTTTGAAGGACAGTCAGCATCTTGGGATGTAGCTAAAAAAGACCAAAATAGAGCAAAAAACCGATATGGAAACATTATTGCCTGTAAGTACTCAGGTATTCTTACAGATGGGATGGATTGACTCAGTGACTGGGGTAATGGGAGTGGATATGTCAGAGACAATGAATTTGGCTCAAGATAGAGCAGGGTTCAGAGCTGTTGTACATAGGTTCACTAGGAGTTGGACTCTAGGCAAGTAACAACAGCATTCTTATTGAAAGCAAATTTGTATTTGCAAAGATAAGTTGCAAGTTCTCCTTATATATGTTATGTTATACTTGAAGAGGTTCACAGAGGGTGGCACATCTTATAAAGTTAACTTCATATCATGTTTGTATCTATATCCATGAAGTGGCTTTCAAATAGATGAGAATATTAGGAAAATGAAATATTTAGTCTAAGTTGTGAACTCTGGTAAGGAATTGTGCTAACAACTCAAAGGCACACTGTTCAAATCCAACCGCTGCTCCAAAGAAGAAAAATACACGGTCTTCTCAGTGATTTACTGCCTCTGAATACTCTCTGGAGATCAGCTGTGAGTCAATGCCAACTCAATGGTGCATAACAACAAAAGTCTAAATGATAAATTACCATATACTTTCACCACACACAGCCAAGGTGGCAGTATTCTGCTTACCACAGACAGGGAGTATTATAGGCAGGTGGTTAATGTGGCTAATTACATTTTGGTAATTCCTCATGATTAAGTAAAATGTTACCTGGAGATAAATAGATTATCTGATTATATAAGAACTATAAAGAGAAGGAGTAACTGGCAGTCGATTGACTCAAACAACACTAGTCACATTTAAATTATTTTACAATATTTTATAAATGTGATTGTTTGGGGAAACAACCATAGTAATAGACTCTAGCTAAGGGTATTACTTTGCATGTCTACCAGTGTACATAATGGATGAGTTACAACATTGTCTCAGATCAAGGTGGAAGTACAGTAACTGACATTACATCATTTCAATTTTCAGATGACCACTCGAGAGTAATTTTGCAACCTGTTGAAGATGATCCTTCTTCAGATTATATTAATGCCAACTACATAGATGTAAGTAGTTTCACAGTTCCATTATCTCAATATGTTGCCTTAGCTACGTGAATATTTTTGCATGTTATTATCTATAAAGTAATTTCTAGCTTTTTAAAATAAAGAACAAACTGTACACTTTTCTTGTTCTACATCCTAGTACTTACTGACATTGTTGTGCTTTCTTTCACACCTGACTTTGGTTTGGGCTGTAGATTTGGCTGTACAGGGATGTAAGTACCACTATATGTAAATAACAGCACCCTATTGTAAACATTTGATATAACTACTCTTAATCGCAGTTCTTACTAATACTTACTAGTTACCAATGCATGCTTCACCTGATTAGCCTCATATGGTATATCTATGTTCATTTTTGTTAACTCTTTGACTTGTATAAAGATCTGTCTACCTCTTTTCCTTTTCTATGTTTAGAAAAAAAGGACCATTTTTAGCTTTTGACAATTGATTATGTATTCAAGTTTTATTTGTTGATGATTTCTGTTTATGGTTTTATTCTTACCCTCCCCCAAACAATATGTGAGAAGCTGGATAGTATGGTGTGTATTAGTGTATCTGAAATTTTATTTATTGTATTTGACTTATCATGAAAAGTTGAGCAGGGAAATTATTTTGTGGTGGGTTGTATTGGCCTGTAAAGCAATAAAATTACTTAGGCAAAATAAGTACTAAATTACATTTGTAAAATATGCATATCACACATATATATCGAAAAATAGACATCAAATAAAGTATCATGTCCATTGATAAATTTTGTTTCCAATATTATATTCATGAAAACTCTTTATTTCATCAAATTAAAAGCCAAAATGTTGTTGTTGTTGCTGCTGCTGCTGCTGTTGTTGAGTACTGTCAAGTCAGAACAGGCTCATAGCTCATGGTCCTCCGGGTTTTTCAGAGGTAGTAAACTGCACAAAAGGATATTACCCATCTTTATCCCATGAAGCAGCTGGGGAATTTGAACTGTGTACCTTTGGGGCAGTACAATTTCTTACCATTGAGCCACCTTATGGAAGAAATATATTAATTGCTAGGGCAAGCTTTCTTGTCCTGCTACATTATTCCAAATATATAAGAGATCTCAGCAATATAACTCCATGTTTATATGCCTCTGTTTATCTTCATATTAGAGACGATGATAATAGTAATACATTCATAATTTTGTTATGAAAATTGAATGAAGTTATACATGTTAAACACTTAATAAAATGCCTAGTATATAATAAACTATAAGTTTTAGCTATTTTTTAATTAATTAAAATCTAGGTGTGCTGAAGTTATTGCATTCAAAATATACATTTCTAATAAGTAAAAAAGTATAATAAATATCAGAGATTAATGTAGAAGCATATATTTACATACAAAAAATAATATGTCTAAGGCTCAACTTGTTCCAATCTCCATTAAAAAGAAACCATTTTATCATTTTTATTAAGCTTAATTTTAGTTATTTTGTATGTTGTAATTTTATTTATATATATATACATATATATATATATATATATATGAAATGACATCTTTTAATAAGTATATGAGTATCAAGGTTAAATTTCTAATCCTAATCTCATATTTAAAAGAAATCAAATTCCTTCTCATTGAGAATTAAATTAATTATCTTCTCTTTAGAACTAACTAAATAAATAAGAAAATCAGTACATCTAACAAATATGTAAGTTACTCTCTTTTACGTAACCTTGGTTTTCTGCCAAGACAGATACACTAGAGTCTTGTAATAATACTGCTGTATGGTTAAGGTGATATGAAATGAGACTCTATTGCTACCCCGTCTTTCTGTTAAGACCCCAGTGTGTTTTGGCTGATTGCAATATTGCTTATAATTTACTCTTTCCCATTAGTTTATTGCACTTAAAAGAAATACTTTGCAATTGACAAATTTTTGTAAAATTGATATAAAATGCTTACAGTTTACAATAATAACATCCCATAATACCCTGTGCAACTTAAGTATATAAAGAAATAAAAAACACTCAAGTTTTGCAATACTGCAATCTCCAGCTATAATAAATTTTATCTTGAGGACCTTAAACACTAAGCTGCTAATTGAAATTGGTGATTCACATTCACCCAGAGTCTGTGGATGAGGAAACTCTAGCGATCTGCTTCAGTAAAGATGACAGCTAAGAAAATTTTATGAGAAAGTTCTAGTCTGTCACATGGGGATACTATGTGTGAAAATGAACTCAATGGTACTCCAGAATGTAAACTAATTTTACCACCCATTTTACACCACCCCATTGATGAGTACACAAAAAATTCAGAAGTTGATCCCACTATTTATGGCTGTTTTGCAACTCAAAATAGGTTTCAAATTCTAATCAATTCAGGATAATTAGCAAATGATTCCTAACATGAAAAATTTATTCTTTTTAAAAAAGTCAGTGTTTAACTATTTAGAGCTCTTGACACACTTAAGAAATGGTTTGTTCAGGAGCAGAGACACTTAAAAAAAATAAACTCTTTCCTATATATGTGTGTATCTATAATTATATGTGTGTCACTTAATATTATTAGCACACAAAACGTTGTTTTGTCAGATTCCTGAACATGTTCTACAAGAGGAATGATCTCTCTGATAAAAATCTCCGTAGGGCTTTGGTGACTTGTGCACACATGCATTGTCCAGCTCTAACATTGGAATGTTCTGTTATTATTTTTCTGGTTCTAATATGTCGTTGTCCATTTGTAATGGTGTGTTGTACTCTTGGATGATGAAAAATGAATTGATGAGTTCAAACAAAATTTTGCCAAGAGTGAATGACTAAACACTAACATGAAGGCATAAACATTTTAGTGAAATTAAACAAAATCTGTAAGGTTATTACACAGCAAACAACGCTCAATTATGTAATAGATATATTCTCAGCAGAGCCCTTCAAATATTTCATTTTTGTTTTATGCTTACCTTTCAGATAACCTAGGTTTGAGAAGTGAACGAAATATGTTCACTACTCTTTTCTGGACTTACTATAACTTAATCTTAACAGGTGGTTGTCTTCATCTTTTTATGCCTTCATTCATTTACTTCCTATACTAATGTAAAATGATAACCAATTTGTTTCCTATTTAGGGGTATCAGAGACCAAGCCACTACATTGCAACCCAAGGTAAGACTTTATAAAATATAGTCAAACAAATAAGTTTGTTTACCCAAAGGAACCATGTAAGTGTTTTAAGTTTTTTGGAGTGGTGAGATGTCTTTTTATGGGTTTTTTGGTTTGATTTTTTTTTTCATTTTTCTACAAAATAACTGAAGAAATAGCTTATATGTAATTTGTTCTTTATTCATTTTAAAAATATAGTTCTTTTTATCTGTATTAAGCATGTAAATTAAAGATTGTTTTTCATTAAAAGTAGAAGAGAAGCTGTCAGCAGTTGTGAGTTTTATTCTCTTGTGTTTGATGACTCAAAGCATTACTCAGCCGGTCAGAGAAATTACTCATATCTGATAAAAGTAGAAAGAAATCTCATTTGTGTAAAGGTCCTGCCTATTTGCAGTCTGATTTGACAGCTTGGAATCCTGGAATATAAAAGCATTCAAGATTAATATTGGTATAATGAGACGCTGACTGTCTTCCAGCTTTTTTTTTTCCTACAACTAAGACTGAGCCAAAACAAAAGGCTACAGGGAACTTAGTAAAGTTCATTCTTCACTGGAAAATGAGAAAGTAGGAAATCTTGCTATTCAGGCATATTGGGAAATAGAAATAGACTAACCAAAAAACCTTCTATTATTTCTTTAAATTTATTTCTTGGCATCTTGAGAAAAGCTTTAATGTCAATTATAGGAAGTAAAAGATAAGGTATATTTGTTCTTTTGACAGGGGTAGTTTTCTAAGTGATTGTTACATACCATTGGAGGAATTATATTTAGTTCTATATTCCTTAAAATGAGCAAACTGAACTGTGGTGAATGACATTCTACTTTTAAGATGCTGCATAGATCATCATTGTCTTGTTGTTGTATACTAATAAGTCAGAAGTGAGCCTTCAGAAGCAGTAAGTGGCTAAGAAAACAAACAGATTCATCTTGGAAAGGGTTAAAATGGGTGGCTCCTTGGAGGCAAGGATTCTGAGGCTCCATCTAAAATACTTTGGACATGTTGTGAGGAGAGACCGGTACTTGGAGAGGGACATCATACTTTGGAAGGTGGAGGGATGGCGCAGGAGGGGAAGGCCCTCTATAAGGTGGATTAATTCAGTGGCTGGATTAATTGGATGGGAGAGTCAGAGACAGTGCGATTGGCACAGGACAGAGCAGAGTTTAGGGCTGTTGTACATAAGTCGCAAACGACTCAACGGCACACAACAGCAACAACAGCAAATGTACTTCGCTTGGTAGTTAATATTACCTTTCCTCACATTATTTTAGAATGTAGATCTATATTTGTTCCCATTCCAAAGAAAGGTGACCCAACTGAGTGTGGAAACTACAGAACAGTGTCATTGATTTCACATGCAAGCAAGATTCTACTGAAGTTCATCCAAAAATGATTAGAACAGCACATCAGCAGAGAACTGCCGGAAGTCCAGGCTGGGTTTAGAAGGGGTCGTGGTACTAGGGATATTGTTGCTGATGTTAGATGGATCTTGGCTGAAAGCAGAGAATACCAGAAGAATGTCTATCTGTGTTTCATTGATTATGCAAAGGCATTTGACTGTGTGGATCATAACAAACTGTGGCTGACTCTGAGAAGAATGGGAATCCCAGAACATTTAATTGTGCTAATGCGAAACCTGTACTTGGATCAAGAGGCAGTAGTCAGAACAGAGCAGGGCAACACTGCATGGTTCAAAATTGGGAAGGGTGTACTCCAGGGATGCATCCTGTCTCCATACCTTTTCAACATGTATGCAGAGCAGATTATCCGAGAAGCTGGGCACTATGAGGAGAATTGTGGCATCAGGATTGGTGGAAGATCTATTAACAATCTGCGTTATGCAAATGACACAACCCTGCTTGCTGAAACTGAGGAGGACCTCATGCACTTGCTGCGAAGGGTCAAGGACTGCAGCCTCGAAGGGTCAAGGACTGCAGCCTTCAGTATGGACTGAGGCTCAATGTCAAGAAGACAAAGATTCTCGCCACTGGACCAATTGGCAGCGTCTGGATGGATGATGAAGAGATTGAGAGTGTTCACAGCTTCACTTTGCTCGGCTCCACAGTTAACACTCTTGGTACCAGCAGTCAGGAAATCAAAAAGCGTATCGCGATGGGAAAGTCTGCCGTTAGGGACCTCTCAAAGGTACTCAGGAGCAACAGTGTCTCTCTGGAGACTAAGGTGCGCCTGATACAGGCCATGGTCTTTGCAATCGCTTGTTATGCATCAGAGAGTTGGACAATGACTAGGGAGGACAGAAGGAGAGTGGATGCTTTTGAGCTGTGGTGCTGGAGAAGGGTACTGAATGTACCACGGACTGCCAGGAAAACAAACAGATTCATCTTGGAGAGGATTAAACCAAGCTACTCCTTGGAGGCAAGGATTCTGGGGCTTCGTCTGACATACTTTGGACATGTTGCCAGGAGGGACGGGTCCTTGGAGAGGGACATCATGCTTGGGAGGGTGGAGGGACAGCGCAGGAGGGGAAGACCCTCTATGAGATGGATCGATTCAGTGACTGGGGTAATCGGGATGGGTGTGTCAGAGGCAGTGCGGTTGGCGCAGGATAGAGCAGGATTTAGGGCTGTTGTGCATAGCGTCTCTATGAGTCGGAAACGACTCGACGGCACATAACAACAACAACAACATTCTAAAGTGACAGAGACAAATATCTTAGTATAACTTTTGACATCTTCTCCTAAATTGGGCACTAGAAAAGAAAAATTGACTGGAAAAAACCCAAAACCATGAAAACCTTTCGTATCCCCATGATTTGATCTACTGTGTAAATTTACGTATATAAAACTAAGAATTTACAACATTTTGCATTGCACTTTTAAACTTATTTGAGTGATTTATTTAACTTTCGATCTTACCTAAGGTTTTTATTAAATACTGAATATTTCTATTAACTTAATACTCAAATTAATTTTTCACAGGTCCAGTTCATGAAACAGTATATGATTTTTGGAGAATGATTTGGCAAGAACAGTCTGCCTGCATTGTGATGGTTACAAATTTAGTTGAAGTTGGCCGGGTAAGGCATTAAGATTTTTGTTACTGCTCTAAAATTTTATTCTATATTCAATAGCAAAGCATAATATACTTAAAATAGAATATTATTCATTTATGAAGAGAAGAGGGGAAAATTTATTGGACAAGCCATAGTATTTCAATCATTGTTCTTAAGTACACCTTTATTGTCATAAAAATGGTTTTATTTTATTATTGAGTAGTTAAGGAAACTTTGATATTGTCCTGAACTCTAATTGCCTATAAGGTTGACATTTCTATAAGATTGACAAAGTCTCAATTTATTATGCAACATAATTTATCTCATTTGCATCTTTAAAATATGAATCCTATCTTTTAATTGTGAACTGAATAGCTGTAACTGACATTCAGTCATGCTGCTTTAATGCATATTGTTTGTTGAGATATGTCTATTATCTTTGTCACTTAGGTGAAATGCTATAAATATTGGCCTGATGATACTGAAGTTTATGGTGATTTCAAAGTAACTTGTGTAGAAATGGAGCCTCTTGCTGAATATGTAGTTAGGACATTCACCCTTGAAAGAGTAAGTATCCTAAAACTCTATTTTTAGAAAACTGTATACTGAAACTGATTTTTCTTTTAAAACTATTTCTCAAGCTTTATTTTTATGGTTCTTTTAAAAATTCATTCATTTATTCTACAAATATCTGGGAACTTACCTGTTACCGGATGTATTTATAGTCTATGTTGCACATTTAAAAACACTGTCCTATGGCACTCAATATCAGTTCAGCAAAGGCAATAAAAGATAGGCTAGGACAGGTCTGAAAAGGAGGGTGGGATTGGCTGCACAACTCAGAGAATGTCATCAGTGACATTTGAACTGGTGAGTGATTTGCTTTGAATATCCTTACCAACAAATAAATAGATGACTAAAATAGGCAGATAAACAAGAAAGAAGATATGTTTTAAGTGTTACAGAGAAAATTGCTATTTGAAATGGAAACAAGAAATATTGTTTGGGAAGGTTCACAATTTTAAAGGGATGAGACGTGATGTATGAGTAAAATCTTAAAGTAAGTGAGGGAGTGAGTCATAGGTTATGTCCAGAGGAAGAGTGTTTCTAACAGAAAGAAGAATCTCTTTATTGACCTTGAGGCATGACTATGACTGTCAGAATAAGAAATAGCAAGAATAAGAGGATGAATGTTCAGAGAGGAGTGAGTGAAGGAGAAATAGATATAAAATGAAGTCAGACAAGTCACAGAGCCTGATAAGTGGGCCCTTATGGGCTATGATGATGCCTTATGTTTGTATTAAAGGTGAGCCGGGAATTCAGTGGAGGTTTTAAGCATGGGATGAACATGAGGAAACACTAAAACAGGGTGGGGCCTGGAAGATTAGTTTGGGACATGGAAGTCACAAAATAAACTGCTGAGAAAGAGCTTAGTAAACTTTGCCACATAAAAAATATGAAATTTTCCATATAAAAAGTATTGAATATATGCATACCAAAATTTGGAGTTATTAATATATGTAATTAGTAGTGTTAGTATAAATAGGTAATGGAATTTCCAATTTACTATTATCCCTTTTAAAACTGCTTGACCTCATGCACTGATAACTTTTCAAAGTAGTAAGAATTTTAAGAAGTGAATATAAGGCTTTCATGAGCTGTGTTTTCAGATACTACCAATCACCATTCAATTGTTGTAAAGCATTAGGTCACTAGGGCTTGGATTTATTTACCTGCAAGAAGTCCATCCAGAGGAATTTTTTTTAAAATATAAGGACTAACTTATAATCTTAAAAATGTTACTGCTGTAAGATGCTGTCAGGGAAACTCCTCCTCATAAATTCATTCAAACTCACAGCCGTCAGGTTAGCTCAACTCATGATAACTATTCATTGGGTTTCTAAGACTCTCAATCCCAACAGGAGGGTGTTTTCCATCTGTTTCTTCTGCAGAGCTGCTGGTGAATTTGAACCATGAGAAGCTCAGCCTTTTGGCTTAGCAGCACAGCTCACTGTAGACCATCCTACCAAAGCTCCATTTACTAGAGCAGACTAAAAAAACCCACAATTCTGGAGCATCTTCACAGTCATTGCTGTCTTTGAGCTCATTGTCATACACGTTGTGTCTGTCCATCTCATTGTCTTCCTATTTACACTGACCCTCTATCGATCATGATATCCTTCTCCAATTAACATGTCAGATAACATGTCAAAAGTATATGAACTTCTAAGGAACATTCTGGCTGTAATTCTACAAAAAGAGAGTTCTTTGTTCTTCTGGTATAGTCGTCAACAATATAAAGCATATATTCTTCTTTAGTTGTCCTTATTTTTTGTCTAGCTTTCACACATAAACAAGGTGACTGAAAGACTATGGTTTGTGACATGCCGCCTTAGTCCTCAAAGTGGGAAAGTATAAATAATCATAAGTGCACAGCAATAAATAGCTAAACTATTATAGATATTATTTAGAAATCTTGTTTTAACAAATGATATTTATAAATAATGAAAAAATGTAGCTGAAAAAGATAAAAGAAAATATTAAATGAAAAGTATCATTATACAGAATAGAATGATTACAACTATCCAGAATATGTACAAGAAGTTTCTTTAACAAATTGGGTAGAAGAAAATAAGCAACAGTATTCCAAAGAAAGGTGATCCAACAGAGTGTGGAAATTATCAAAGAGTATCATTAATATCACATGCAAGCAAGATTCTGCTGAAGATTATAAAAAAAAAAAATGACTGGAACAGCACATCAACACAGAACTGCCAGAAGGAAAGGCCAGGTTTAGAAAAAGCTGTGGTGCTAGGGTTAATGTTAATGTTAGATGGATCTTGGCTAAAAGCAGGGAGCACCAGAGGAATGTCTGTCTATTTGTATTTCATTGACTATGCAAAGGCATTTGACTGTGTGGACCACAACCAACTGTGGCTAACTCTAAGAAGAATGGGAATCTCAGAACACTTGATTGTGCTATGTGAAACCTGTACTTGGACAAGGAGGCAGTATTCAGAACAGAGCATGGAGACACGGCATGGTTCAAAATTGGGAAGGGAGTACGCCAGGGGTGTGTCCTATCTCCATGCCTTTTCAATCTATGTGCAAAACAGATTATATGGGAGGCTGGGTTCTATCAGGAAAAATATGTCATCAGGATTGGAGGAAGACTCATCAACAGTCTCCATTATGCAGACGATGCAGCCCTGCTTGCTGAAACTGAGGAGGGCCTGAAGCACTGGCTGCAAAAGATCAATGACCACAGCCTTCAATAAGGATTGAAGGTCAATATAAAAAAAAACAACAAAGATTCTCACCACAGGGCTGATTAACAGCATCATGATAGATGGTGAAGAGATTGAGACTGTTAACTTTGCTTGGCTCCACAATCAACACTCTTGGCACCAGCAGTCAGGAAATTAAAAGATGAATTGCACTGGAAAAGTCTGCTGTCAGAGACCTCTCCACAGTACTGAAGAGCAACAATGTCACCTGATACAGGCCATGGTCTTTGCAATCACTTGCTATGTATCAGAGAGCTGGGCATTGGCTAGGGATGATAGGAGGAGAATTGATGCTTTTGATCTGTGGTGTTGAAGAAAAGACTGCTAAGAGAACAAACAGGTTTATCGTAGAGAGGTTGAAACCAGGCTGCTCCTTGGAAGCAAGGATTCTAAAGCTTCATCTGACATACTTTGAGCATGGTGCAAGGAGGGATCAGTCCTTGAAGAGGAACATCATGCTTGAGAAGGTGAAGGGACAGCTCAGGAGAGGAAGACCCTCAATGAGATGGACTGATTCCATGATTGGGGTCATGGGGATAGGTGTGTCAGAGACAGTTAGCTTGGCACAATGTAGGGCAAGGTTTAGGGTTGTTGTATATAAGGTAGCTATGAGTCTCAGGTGACTTGATGGCCATAACAACAGTAACACAGCAAACATCACAAAGGACCTTTAAGTTTAATTAATAAATAACTAGACCCTATTATTATTATTATTATATAAAAATAGAATGTACATTTTTAATTCTCTCAAGTTGATGAAAGTTTTATTTAAACTTTTTATTTAAAAAAATTAATCAAAAAGTAAACAACTACAAAATGTTGAAGTGTTTCCACAATCCAATAGAAAGCATTAACACATCTTTGTCTACTGCTCCCAAAAATTAGCCTCTTGAAAATCAGAAAAGTTATATTGAAGACATCAGCCGTTTTAGTTCCCAATTGACATAGTTATCTAGGAATAATGTATACCAATAAATTAACAACTCTTTAGAAAGGCAGTTTAAAGATCACAGGAAAATAAATACGAAATAGAAAATTGAGTACAGAATGAATAAAAACAAAGAGAGAGAGAAAATGAAGCGGGGAAAACATTCTTGTTCCTCTAAAGGGTAATTAAAATAAACCACTACAAAGGCCAAGTGATGTAAAATTAAAACAAAATATACAATAATAGAAAATACCAAAGAGCAATCAGTATTACCCTGCATTACATGGAGTATTGTGCTAGGTAGGAACTAGAATTAAAAGTAAATATGAATCATGATTTCTGGCTCCCAAGGTTTTAAAAAGGATATTGATCTATATAATTCAGAATCTAAAAATTACCCCTCTTTCTAAATTTTCTTTATTTCATATAATTTTTCTACCTTTTCTAATTGAACAAAGAAGATGGAAATTTCACATTCACCTTACAGTAGAGTTTGAGCTATATAGATACTCTTTTTACTAAGATTGTGTATTTTAAAAAATAATTTCTGTAGCTGTTCCTCTCTAGCCTCGAAGCTGTGCTACCAAAATCTACAGCCTGCTTTTTACAAGAGGAAGGAAAAGGCTTTGAAATATACATTTAAAGGGCTCTCTTAAATTAACCCTGTAGGAGAGGGCCACAACAATAGATGTTTCACTTATTTCATTTTGTGGTTTTTGTTACTATAAATAATGTGCTGTGTGCTGAATTATTTCACAGAGCTAAGAAAAATGGTCTGGCCAAAGAACAGTTTAGCTGTGTATTTCCACAAACCAATCTAGAGTAGCACTGTCCTGGAAAATCCCTACATGCTATGCTTCAAAACCATTTTCAACATGGATAAGCAAGGCATTAAAATCTCTTTGGAGGTGAGGAACTAGAAAGTTACTTTTTATGCACTGCTTGAGAACTCAGTGCTTTAGGTCAATAGGGCAGCATTTTAGCTTACCCATTTTCTCCTTTATCCCCCAATAATTTTATGTATTGTCATTTCCAGTAAGCACCAAACTGACAAAGTGAATAAAATTTACCCAAACTATAAGCATTGAGCAAGATTTTTCATTTTCTTCCTTGGACAGTTGTATGTCAATAAAAGTAAGCTCTTATGCCATGTCAGGGCAACAGCTTTTTTGTCAGGGTGAAAGGAGGAAATCCAGCATGATCTTTGATGTTTGTGGGTTTGTAGGGGTTTTTTCCCTCCTTCATTTTTCATTGTCGACCAAATCTATTGCCCATTGTTATGTTTAATAGATTTATTTCAATCCTTTGAAAACACTTCTTTCCATCTCCACACAGAGGGCATATAATGAGATCCGTGAGGTTAAACAATTCCATTTCACTGGCTGGCCTGACCACGGAGTTCCCTACCATGCCACAGGGCTTCTTTCCTTCATACGGAGGGTCAAGTTGTCCAATCCTCCCAGTGCCGGTCCCATCGTTGTGCATTGCAGGTGAGTATGATTTCAGTGTTGTCACCTGTTTGTAGTTGGCTTTTCTTAGTGCATGTAATTAGAGAACTCTGGTGGCACAGTGGTTAGAAGTTACACTGACAACCCAAAGGCATGTGGTCTGCTCCATGGGAGAAAAATGGATGCTCTTCTTCTATGTAACTTACTACCTCTGAAAACCTACTGGAGGGTCTGATAGGAGTTAGTTCCAACTCAATAGTACATAACAACTTGGAGAGTAAGCCCTTAAGAATAAAAGCTTTGTGTCTCCAAAGTTCCAGCTTGCGTATATTAGATGAGGAGAAACAGCAACAAAAGGTATCTGTAACTGGCACATAAAATAGAAACTTGAGAAATAAATGCATTCATCCAAATGTGTGTGCAGTAAATGCAGACACTCTGTCTTTCAAGATAATATCAGTATTTCTGATCTGTTTTCCTTTTTTTTTTCTGTTTTCCTTTTTATTGCTTTTGAAAATCCTATTCATATGGGATGGTGGGTTGAAATTCTCTTGTAAATTCCCAGTAGAATCCCAGCTTTTAAAACTAAATTGGAGACTCCAAATTTCTAAATGGCCTAAATTGCAAGAATTTGTGCTGCAAAACAGCTATTTAAGATTTTTTTTATATATATAAAAAGACCTTGAAATCTACATCAGTGAAATCCAGCAAATAAATGCTTGTGAAAAGGGGAAATTATTTTCAGACCATCTTCTGATTAGAAACTTTTCTTAAGACAAGCATTCAAAGATATTTTGATGCATGGCCTCATTTAGAGATGTGACCAGAAAAATGAGTTCTGAATCTAAAAAGCTTTTCAGAAATGCTACACACATTTTCACATACTACCCAACCACAAGGTATGTAATAGGTTGTAGTTAAGCACTATTTTTTCCTGAAAATCTAACTGATGTAGAATTTAAAGAGGAAGAAGAGAAAACAGAGAAGGAAATAGAGATAAGATATTATATAAGGGTCAGATTCTATATACCCTAGAAAAAAGGAGAAAAATCTTCTATTCACTTCCTCCCAGGAAATCTGATGTACTCTTCAATTACCTTCCTGTCTCAAACCCTGGGAACAGCGATTGGCTTTGCCAGAGATAGCCAAAGGCTTTTGCTTAAATTTTCAAATGAACAGTAAGTTTGAGATGTGACCAAAACTCTACAAGTAAGAAATAATGTTACTAGCCCACCCAACCACTTAGGAAATGATCTAAGTTTCAATTCAGGGATTTTTGGACTTTTCACAGAGGTTTACTTTCATTAAACACACACACACACACACACACACACACACACACACACACACCCACACCCCACACAAACCAAAAACCTTTGGATTTCCATTAATTCATAGTAACTTTCTTTTTGAATCATTTGCTCTACCAATGCACCAATATTCTCAGAAGCCCTTGAAACACAGTCATCATGCACTTACATTCAGGTATTTCTAGGTTTATAGAAAAGAAGCAGCCAACTCCAAAGTGAATTCTACTCCTGGAACAATAAGAGACCAAAATAATATTTTGTTTTCTTCACTGACGTGTGTGTGTGTGTGTGTGTGTTGCTTTTATGTGCCATCAAGTTATTTGCGGTTCACAGCAATGCTATATACAAGAGCCCTAAACACTGTTCTATCCTGTGCCAACCTAATTGTCTCTGACACACCTACCCCAGTACCCCAGTCATTGAGTCAATCCATTCCATCGAGGGTCTTCCTCTCTTGTACTGTCCCTCCACCTTCCTAAACTTGATATACCTCTCCAAGGACTAGTCCCTCCTGGTAACATGTCCAAAATATGTCAGATGAAGCTTCAGAATCCTTGCTTCCAAGGAGCAGCCCAGTTTCACCCTGTCCAGGATGAATCTATTTGTTCTCCTAGCAGTCCATGGTATATTTAACACTCTTCTCTAGCACCGAAAATCAAAGGCATCAAGTCTCTCTCTATTTTCCCTAATCATTGTCCAGTTCTCTGATGCATAGCATGCAATTGCAAAGACTAAGGCCTATTCAGTACTCTGGAGAGGTCCCTGACATCTGACTTTCCCAATGCAATTAGTCTCTTAATTTCCTGGCTGTTGGTATCAAGAGTATTGATTGTGGAGCCAAGCAAACTAAAACTGTTAATAATCTCAATCTCTTCACTATCCATAATGATGCTGCCAATTGGCCCAGTAGTGAGAATCTTTGTTTTCTTGATGTTGAGCTTCAATCCATATTGAAGGCTGCAGTCCTTTAACTTCTGCAGCAAGCGCTTCAGGTCCTCCTCAGTTCAGCAAGCAGGGTTGTATCATCTGCATTATGCAGATTATTGATTAATCTTCCTCCAATTTTGATGCCACATTCCTCCTCATACAGCCCAGCATCCCAGATGATCTGTTCTGCATATAGATTGAAAAGGTATGGAGACAGAATACACTCCTGGCAGATACCCTTCCTGATTTTGTACCATGCAGTATCATCTTGTTCTGTTCTGACGACTGTCAGCTTGTTCAAGTATAATTTTTGCATAAGCATAATCAAATGTTCTGGGATTCCCATTTATTATGCACACCCGTGTGTGTGTGTGTGTATGTGTGTGTGTGTGTGTTAGAAGTAGGAGTGATATTCATTTCCTAAACAACATGTCTTTGGCAACTCTATGAACCTTGATAAATGATGATAGTCATAGAAAGGCTTCAGGTCTTTTGTTCATAGTGTTGCTAAGAATTGTGCCCAACTCGATGGCAATCAACAGCAACAACATGGCTATGTGTGTAATTTTTTCTTTTGAAGTGCCGGAGCTGGAAGGACTGGCTGCTATATTGTGATTGACATCATGCTGGACATGGCTGAGAGGGAAGGTGTTGTTGACATCTACAATTGTGTCAAAGCCTTAAGATCTCGCCGGATCAATATGGTCCAGACAGAGGTAAGTTGATTTACCTTTAGTGGATTTTGCTTTTGCCTTACAAAACATATCAAACATGAGAATAGACATTTCTTAGTTCTTTAGGTATACTGGGGGTTTTTTCACTAATATTTTCATATAGGAAGAACAATTCTGGAACGTCTACTGTGATGACAGGAATGTTTTACTAAAATCATATGAGTTTTTCTTTTTTTCCTCTTTTTGATAGGAACAGTACATTTTTATTCATGATGCCATTTTAGAAGCCTGCTTATGTGGAGAAACTGCCATACCTGTCTGTGAATTTAAAGCTGCATATTTTGATATGATTAGAATAGACTCCCAGACCAACTCTTCCCATCTCAAAGACGAATTTCAGGTATTTGCTTTTTTCAAAGACCTCATTTATGATTAGCTTACTACAATTTCTTCAGGATAGGATTCATTCTTTATAGGAAAGTCTTTGCAGTCAAATGGATAGCCCTTAACCCTGTGTTATATATAATACCTGTCTCTTTCATTATGTATATTATGTAATACCTTTAGTATTAATGAGCTCATATCTGTAATATCTTGAAGGACAAAGAAGTTTAGACTCAGAGAAAAGTATCTGGGAAAAGGTAGCACAAAAGTCAGATTTGGAGTGATTAATGTGTCTTTGCAACATTGTTTTTCATGCTATTTTATGGAGTTTGCCCTTTTGTTTTGCTCAATGTGTGATAGCTGAAGTTGGTGCTAAACATGCTTTCATTGCCTTTTTAAAATAATCTCTGAGAGTGTATGTATATGAAGTCAAGAGTGACTCTAAAAACCAAATTCTTCCCAATATGCTGTGTCAAAATGATATAGTTTCCAACGCTAATGAAGAATTATGATTTGGGGCCATTCAGAATAGCTTTTCTTTGGTTACATGACAAACTTTACACATATCCATGTTATTATGCTTTCCTTTTTTAAGAAAGTGTACTTTGAAAAATGTGCATTTTTTTCTGTGTCTCACTGGTCTTTATTAACTTTAACTACAGCCGGTCATAGTGCAAATACAATTGCTCAGCACAAATCCTCTGCTTTCTTCTTGGTATCCTAAATACATGATGGATCTGTGTTGTGTTGTTAACTAGGTCACTGGTTTTTAACCTGGGTTCCGTTCTCTTCTTAGACCCTGAATTCAGTCACCCCTCGACTTCAAGCTGAAGACTGCAGTATAGCATGCCTGCCAAGGAATCATGACAAGAATCGTTTCATGGACATGCTGCCACCTGACAGATGTCTGCCTTTTTTAATTACAATTGATGGAGAGAGCAGTAACTACATCAATGCTGCTCTTATGGACGTAAGAGACTGCCTTCTTTGTTACTGTAAAGTGCCATGAGGTCATTAAAAGCTACATAATGAAAAAACAAAAACAAAATACCCACGAACTTTTTTTTTCTTTTCTTGGAAATTCAAAAATGGCCTAAAAGAATTGGAAATATGAATTAAAAGAAACGTTTTGAATGATTTTGGATTTCCCCTACAGTGATTGTGAGGAGTTAGAATTTTAAACCTTTAATGTAGTAGTGAATGTGATTGTGGATTTTTATAGTCTGTAAATACCTTTCAAATGATTTCTTCTTTTTTAACCTTAGTTATTTTCAGTAAAGAAAATCACATTTGTCTGTTTTCGATACACATAGGAATGAATTTTAAAAATTACTGAATGTTATCTAGAAGGAGGGTTGATTTGAGACCTTTTTCTCTCTGATGTTTAATATACTAATTACTCGTTTCTTACTTCATTAATCAGCCCTTAGCTAATAATATATATATATATATATTCCTAGTTATAACTTACCTATAGTCTCAGTAGTGTAGTCAGGCCATATAAAAGAAGCAAGGGCATAACGGGGAGGATAGAGTCAGACCTGTACTAATTCCACATTAATGAACTTCCCCCATCAACAACATCAACAGTATAAATCTGATGCATAAAAGGTCAAATATGACCGCTACTCTACTGCACCTACTTCAATTAAGGACTGAATCCAAAATTTATTGCAAATGCCCACATAGACTTTACAGAATCACTATTTAGTCACAGTTGTGGAGTTTATTAGGGAAAATGTTTGGGAAGTTAATTAAGGAAATGGTGGAAGGCAAAAGATTTCATGCACTGAAAGTTAGATTCAATAAATAGCGGTCATCATTTCCTCCTGTGTGATTTACTCATTCTGAAAATCTGCTGCAGGGTCAGGTATGAGTCAGTTCCAACTCAACAGCACACAACAAGTGATATAATAAGTAGAGAGTAGCTGAAGACACCATGTTTGAACCCATCAGCTACTGCACGGGATAAGGATGGGCAGTCTCCTCCTGTGTGATTTACTGCCTCTGAAAACCTGCTGCTGGGTCAGCTATCAGTCAGGTCCAACTGGATGGCATACAACAACAGCAACATGAGTGACTTAGAGCCCCTGAATACTATCTGAAGAGTCAGCTATGAGTTGGTTCTGACTGGACAGCACACAACAGCAACAACAATGGTCACAGGATACTAGTGATTTAGGAAAATAATGGCTCTTCCTATCATGAGTATGGAAGTCTGTCTAAGAAAAACTATTTGATTTACAAATTATTCATTTATATCACTAAATAGAACTATACATCTTTATTTATATAAAAATTCCTTCTGAAAAAAATGACAGATTGCCCTGAGAGAAAACAGTTCAGTATTTGGAAATTCCCTGTTTGCAGCAACTTTAAAGCTTAAATACTAAAAAAAACCCAAGAATTGACAGAATATATCACTGCAGAGAGATAGACGCTCACAAACTCTCACATACATGATTTTACTTCATAATGGAGGATTATAACTTCAAGAAGTTTCTTAGTTTTTCCTTCTCCGTTCCCCACTCCTGTGTTTATTTCTCTCAATAAAAAGCAAATTCAGTTCTTGACTTTGGACATGTTGCTAAGGAAAATCAAAGTCTTACTTTCACATTGACTAATTACTAGTACAAGTGCATTCCATGAGTCCTCCTCTCTTCTTCCATAGCTTAAGCAGCAAATCAGTTCCATTTCAGTCAACTCAAAAATCAGTCCATTGCTGTTCCATTAGATCAACTCATAGCTGACTGTCTGAGGAGCAGAAAATGGGACATGGGAGCACAGGGAGGTGTGTGCCTCTCTGAAAGGGCCAGGGAGAGTAAGAATAGCACAGCCCCTCACTGCCCCTGAGTAGAAAGCAGATAAAGAGCCTCATGGTGCTTCTAGAGCCCCACCTGCAGCAAGATGTTAGTTTATTAGTTGTTGAGTCACGGAATAACCGTTGTGGTACTAAGAATGGGGTTTATGAGGGAAGTAAGTTGGAGATTGGGGGAGGCAAAGAATATCTCACGATACAAGTCCAGGTTTAAGTCCAGCAGTTGCGAGGCATGATTCCTCAATTAATCCAGACTCTGACTTCAGTTTAGCAGTCAAATCCAAATCATCCAGCAAAATTTTTCCTAGAGCAGTTATAAGTTAGCTTCTCCTCCAAGTATCTGGCAAGAACAGCAAAAACCTTTGACTGGCCAGCACAAATGCAGGAAGCATCAGGTCTCACCCGGCAAAAGTTTCTCCACAGCAATGCCACAGACTCTCCAACAATCACCATGATCTCACAAATAGAATCTGTCCCCATCTCCCTCCAGGCTTGCCACCACAAGTCTTGCTGCCAGTGTGGAAAGCACTATCTCTTTCATCCTCATCCCACAGTTGTTGGTGATTTGCAAGACCATGCTGACTTGCAAAACCATGTGTCTACAGTTAAGGTAGCTGGAAACTAGAGATTAAATGGCTAAAAAAGGGCAGCTTTTAGGCTAACACTACACTGACCCTCCAGTGGGTTTTCAGATGTTTTAAATTGCATAGAAGAAGACTGCCTGTCTTTCTTACTTGGAGCTGCTGGTAAATTGACCACAATGATGCCATCTTGGACTACTCATCAAAGCTCACTTCAATCTCTACATGAATATGTTACCAGAATATTAAATCTGCTTGCACAACTGACCTTGCATTTTAACTTATGTTTTTCTGTTTATCTTGTACTTCACAGAGCTACAGGCAACCAGCTGCTTTCATTGTCACACAATACCCTCTGCCAAACACTGTGAAAGACTTCTGGAGATTAGTGTATGATTATGGCTGTACTTCCATTGTGATGTTAAATGAAGTTGACTTGTCCCAGGTTAATACTTCTAATTTTGTATTATTTATATA
>NW_006399789.1:20932241-20936192 GCF_000299155.1 Elephantulus edwardii
AATCTGCTCCTTAGAACACTAATTAGAAAAAAATGACGCTAATTTCCTTTTCTTATTAAATCATCCATGATCATCTAGGGCTGCCCTCAATATTGGCCTGAAGAAGGGATGCTGCGATATGGTCCTATCCAAGTGGAATGTATGTCTTGTTCAATGGATTGTGATGTGATAAACCGGATTTTCAGAATATGCAATCTAACAAGAGTAAGTCATTGTTTCACTATTCTGAGTGAGCTGATACAGAACACACATTAAATTCATCAATATGATGAGGTATAATTATATACAGATAACAGAGAGAATACTGATAATAAGTGCCACATAGTCAATTTGAAAGTAAGTACTACTCTTTTCTCAGATGCATAGTAAATGATTGAAGAGACCATACATGGCCTGAATCTGACACACCTTGGTCATCAAACTGACATCATTACTCCTCAGTAATTTTGAGAGGTCCCAAACTGCAGCCTTCCCAATATAATACATCTCCTGATATTCTTACTGCTGGTACCAAGGGTGTTAATTGTGGATCCAAGTAAGATGAAGTTGTTGACAGTTTCAATCTCTTCTCCATCCACTATGATGTTGCCTACCCATTGGTAAGAATCTTTGTTTTCTTGACATTGAGAAGCAATGTTAGTTTGAGGGCTAAGGTGCATCTGATTAAGGCCATGGTCTTGCTAATCACTTGCTGTGCATCTGAGAGCTGGACAATGCATAGGAATGGCAAAAGAAGAATTGATGCCTTTGAGTTGTGGTGTTGGAGAAGAACACTGAACATCTAATGGACGGCCAAAAGAACAAATAAATGTCTTTGGAGAGGGTGCAGCCAGAGTGCTCTTTGGTGGCAAGAATGATGAGTCTTTGCCTCACATACTTCATGCATGTTACTAGCAGTAGCAGTTCCTTGGAAAGAGATTTGATGCTTGGAAGGCTGAAGGGTCAGTGAGGGAAAGGAAGACCCTCAACCAGGTGAATCGACTTGGTGACTGCTACAGTGGGCTCTAGTATGTCAGGAAGTGTGAAGATTGCACACGATAGGACAGGGCTCACATCTACTGTTCATAAGGTCACTGAGTCAGACTTGACTTGATAGCAACTAACAACAACTAGAATAGATTGTGCATTCATTCGTATAGCAGGAATTGTAGGAGTTGGGTTTTCTTAGGAGTTATTAGTCTAATGTGAGTTACTAATGTATTCCTTCTTGAAATCTAGCCTCAGATGCACTGACTAAATTTTGATCACCTATGTCTGATCAGAATATATTTAAATATCTATCTCAAGAATGACTGATTTTAGCATTAGCACCCACCCCAGAAAGTTTGAAAAATTACATAAAAGCAACAAGAACATCAGTAACAGAAACTGTACATCAGGATGCAGAGATATGTTAGATTAGCTACACCTTGTAAAAGATACCATGTTGTTATTCAAAAGCATATATATTTATCTCCCAGGCAGTCAAGAGGACATAATTTACAGCTGTCATTGATTATCTCACTATCTGTAATTTCATCCCTCTAAATGTTCTAATAGAGAGCTCTGGTGGCCTTGTGGTAAGAAAGTACAATGCAATCCCAAAGGCATGTGGTAGGTTACATTTCGAATCCACCAGCTGCTCCATGGGAAAAAGATGGGCAATATCCTCCTGTGTGATTAAAATGCTTCTGACCCTCTGGAGGTTCAGCGATGGGTCAGTTCTAAGTCAAGGACACACAGCAACAGCAACAAATGTCCTAATAGGGAGTTCTAATGGCTTAGAGGTGAAGAATTTTACTGCTAAACCAAAGGCACACAGTTCGAATTCACCAGCTGCTCCCTGGAAGAAAGATTGGCAGTCTCTTTCCATGCAATTGATTGCCTTTGAAAACCTGCTGGAGGGTCAGCTGTGAGTCAGCTCCAACGAGATGGTAAATAACAACAAAATGTCCTAATCTCTAGCTTTGCCCAGCCCTGAAGGTGGAGTCAGTGCTGTTACTGCTGTGCTTTTTCTTCTTTTTTTTTTTTTATTAATTTTTTTGTGCGTGTACCATAAAATCAGATCTGACTGATACAGGAGGAGATTGTCCCTCCTTCTCCAGTAGAGCATCTGCTGGATTCAAACCGCATACCTTTGGGATTACAGTGCAGCTTCTTTCCACTAGGCCACCCAGAGCTCCCCAAACTGCTGTGCTTTATCAGGAGGAAAGTAACAACTATGCCATCCAGGAGTGCCAACTCCCCCCCCCTTTTGTAAGGTACTAATAACAGCTGCTGTTAGGGATCTCTCCAGGGTACTGAAGAGCAATGGTGTCACTCTGGAGACTAAAGTGTGTCTGATACAGGCGATGGTCTTTGCAATCACTTGTTATGCATTAGAGAGTTGGACAATGACTAGGAAAGATAGAAGGAGAATTGATGCCTTTGAGCTGTGGTGCTGGAGAAGAGTATTGAATGTACCATGGACTGCCAAGAAAACATTCATCCTGGAGAGGGTTACACCAGGCTGCTCCTTGGAGGCAAGGATTCTGGGGCTTTGTCTGACATACTTTCGACATGTCATAAGGAGGGACTGGTCCTTGGAGAGGGACATCATGTTTGGGAGGGTGGAGGGACAGCGCAAGAAGGGAAGACCCTCTATGAGGTGGATTGATTCTGTGACTGGGGTAATTGGGGTGGGTGTGTCAGAGACAATGAGATTGCCACAGGATAGAACAGGGTTTAGCGCTGCTGTACATAGGGTCACTATGAGTTGCAAGCGACTCAACAGCACATAACAACAACAATAACAGCTGATTAGATTTTATCATCAAATAACAAGTGCCTCCTTTTTAAAAAAGATTGTTCTGGGGGTTTCTTTGTTGTTTTGTTTCTTTAGTTAATTTTACAGCACCAGCTTTATGCTTGTATATTAGGTGTGTCATTAAGATTGTCATCTCCCAATGTTTTTCATCGAGATAACTTTCTGTTGGTATAGTTTATAACTCTCTAAGTATATACCCATGAGCAGAGGATAAAATTACATCCAGTACTATTGCTCATTTCAGTGCAGGGGAAAAAAGAATAACTTCAATCATACCATAATATCCATGCATATCTTAGATGTTAATTTAAATGGAATCGCATTATGTTTGCACATCTGTTACATTATAGTTCTAGTAATATTTTAGAAGAAAAACAGTGGCTGCTGAACTAAGAAAGTAAAACTATTGGACGTTGTGAAAGTAAAAGAATTCTAAGAACTAAATACGTTACATAATTTTATAAACCTTTTATTTCTTTTATTTTCTCTATATTTAATATACCATTTCCTATTAGTATTTGATTTGTTTTATCATCAAAGACAAGCATCAGCTAATTATATGGTAATTTATTCATTATTCATAAATGTGATAAATTTTATAGAGAAAAAGTGTAGAATGCAGATCTTTAAGTGGGCTATCTTATATAGAATAGGTGATTTAAAAGTGTTCTTTGAATAAGCAAAATTTCTGCTAAAATCTGAAGATTTTAAAGAAGTTATCAAGGAATATAGTAAATGATTATCTATGTTCACTCTTGTTGTTATGTGCTGTCAAGTCACTTGCTCATAGCGATCCTATGTACTATAACCTTGAAACCTGCTGAAGATAGAAAATTTCCTCAGATGCACATATGTCAGTGCTAAACCAGGAAAATTCTGGGCAAATTGAGATAAGTTGTCCACTCATATTGAGAGTAAAAAAGTAAAAATAAAGAAAGACAAAGGGAACAGTATCTCTGAGGTAGAAATGAACATGGCATAACCAATAGATTTAAAAGGAGAAATATCTTGGAGCATTTAGACAAAACCACAATAAGGAAATAGAGTATCTTTAAAATATCAAAAAACTACTAGACTATATATATATATATTATATACAGAACAATATCATTGATTTTACATGCAAGCAAGATTCTACTGAAGATTATCCAAAAACGACTGGAACA
>NW_006399789.1:20937417-20945018 GCF_000299155.1 Elephantulus edwardii
GAGAGAGAGAGAGAGAGAGAGAGAGAGAGAGAGAACATTTTACCCAACAAAGTAGAATATCAGTGTGTCTCCAGTGTTCATAAATCATTCTCAGAAAATTATCAAATGTTAGGTCACAAAACAAGTTTCAATAAATTTACAGAGACAGAAATTGTGTTAAGGCATTCTTTTAACCACAGTGTAATGCTATTAGAAATCAATTTAAGAAAGCTGAAAACTTGACAAATACATGAAATTTAACTAGCATACTATTAACCCATAGTTTAAAGAAGAAATCTCTAGGGAAATTAGAAAATATTTCTTGTTATTGTTGCTAGATACCGTCTAGTTAAGACATTCCAGAGACAGAAAGCTGTAGTATTACATTATAAAATAATGTTAAAAATCCTTAAGAAAATACCAGCAAACTAAATTTAAAAGAATATTACACTATGACTAAGAATTTATCTTGAAAATGGAAGGGTGTTTGAATATGAGAAAATGAATTCATATAATCTAACACATAATTAGAACTAAAGAATATAATTATGTTCATCTATGTAAGTGGTGGAATAAAAGTATTTTACAAAATCTAGCACCTCATCACAACAAAACAAGAAACAAGTTAAGAGTAGAAGGGAAATTCCTCAACATGATAAAGGGCATTATGAAAAACTTATAATTAATGTCATACTCATTTGGGAAGATTAAGGGTTTTTCTGCTAATGAGGAAAAGACAAAAATGTCTGCTCTTAACACACCTGTCCGGATTTTACAAGGAAATCTAACCTGAGCATTGGGGGAGGGGTGCGGGGGGTGAGTGGAATTAAATGCACATAAATTAGAAAGGAAGAACTAAAACAACTTTCTGTTCTGAAATAGCATGATCCTATATGTTGTGTTGTTATGTGCCATTAAGTCAGAACTGACCAATAGCTGTCCTTCCAGCAGGTTTTCAGAGGAAGTTAATCACGTGAGAGCAAATTGCCTTTCCTTCTCCAACAGAGCACCTGGTGAACCTCAGAGAATTCACCAGAAAGCTAATAAAGCTGATCAATTAACTTTGCCAAGTTTCACAATACAATAAGGATACCCCATGTTCACAGATTGGAAGACTTAGCATGTTAGTATGGGTTCATGCAAAGATGAATCCATATCTCATGCAATATAGCAAAATTAACTCAAAATGGAATATTGAATGTAATAATTAAAACTCTTAAAAAAATACGGACCCTTCATTTTGACAATGGATTCTCAGATATGACCTGAAAAGCACAAGATGGAGTTGAAAATTATTTAGGCAATATAATTGTAGAAATTTATCCCTGAATACAGAAATAAGTTTCCGATGAAAAGAATACATTATCTTCATGGCTTCTGTAAGTTAAGATGTTTTTCTACTTATGTGTATATCTATTTTGGACTTACACAAACTAGAACTAATCCAGCATAAAGGTCACTTACATTCTTGTGTCATTTCAGGTGTATAATGTGTTGGTTTTAGTTTGGAGTGGGTTTGGGGTTTTTTTGTTTGGGTTTTTTTTATGGTTTTTTTTTTTTTTTACAATGTGAATTGTTGTTGTTAAAAATTATAATCACCATTTATGTATATAAAAAATAATTTTCCCTTTACAGCCACAGGAAGGTTATCTGATGGTACAGCAGTTTCAATATCTCGGGTGGGCTTCTCACCGAGAAGTACCTGGCTCTAAACGATCCTTCTTGAAGCTGATACTCCAGGTGGAAAAATGGCAGGAGGAATGTGAGGACGGGGAAGGACGGACGATCATTCACTGCCTGTGAGTGGGGCACAGCCAGCGGGGCCTCGGGCTCATCGCATTAAGTAGCTCTTGCTTTTTGGTTTTGGTTTTCATAAAGAGTATCTGAGAGGAAAATCATTGATGTGGTGGGAAAACTACGGAATTATTCATTACAGAATTCTAAGTAGTCCTCTCCAAGTCCCAGCACTGTGTCTATGTGGCTGTGAGAGGTACCAGGAAGAGGTTAGCTCATGTTTTCTTCCCCTGTGTCCTGTACACATGCACACACCTACCCACTCAAACTCAAACCAGACCCACTGTGGTTGAGGGGATTCCGGCTATTAGCAACCTTATAGGACATAATTCAAACTTGCCCGTAGGGTTTCCAAGGTGATAAATCTTTACACAAGCAGACTGCCACATCTGTCTCCTGAAATGTGGCTCCTGGGTTTGAACCATGAGCCTCTTTGTACCAGCCAAGGGTATTAACCTACTGCTGCCCCAGGGTTACTTCATACATGTACATAAAGTAAATTTAGAAAGTAAATGGGATAAAAAAAGGAAAATAGATACATATTCTTTTCCCAGCTATATATAATCATCTGACCTATTGTTAGAGTTAACAAAACTGCTGTCTGAAATGCCTTTGCTCTGTTTGCTTTTCAGAAACGGTGGTGGGCGAAGTGGCATGTTCTGTGCTATAGGTATTGTTGTAGAAATGGTGAAACGTCAAAATGTTGTTGATGTTTTCCACGCAGTAAAGACACTAAGGAATAGCAAACCCAACATGGTGGAAGCCCCGGTAAGTCACAGAGTCTCAGCCTTAGAATGGACTTTAGAGCTTGCTCACTCACCTAACACCTTGCTGATTTGACATCCTCAGTACATAGGGACTTAAGCAGGTGCATGATTCTTGAGGAAAACTTCCTACCTCACAGTGAAATTATGAACCATTCATATAAACTTAATCACATATCACATACAAAAGCTAATGACAAAATTATTTTCATTTAAATTGGGAAATGCATAGATTTCATTCTTCTGTTACAGCCAATAAATAAATATTTTTTTCTATTCTTGTTATAGAGCCATACAGTGAATATTTCTACGATAAGAATAGATTGCCTACCTAACCTTTATTTTCATCTAGTTTTATTTCTTAGAGCATATTAATTTAACTGATCAAGTATAAGTCTGAGGAATACATATATACAGTATTAGTATTTAAAACACTCATTATTTTTTTTAAATTTTATTATTTTTGTGTGTGTGTACCATCAAATCAGATCTGACTGGTACAGGAGGAGCTTGTCCCTCCTTTTCCAGCACAGCATCTGGTGGATTCGAACCATGCACCTCTGGGATTGCAGTGCAGCTTTTTGCCACTAGGCCACCAGAGCCCACCAAAACACTCATTAATTTTTAAGATAACTGATATTTATTTTGGTCATTATCCATAATGCTTCCTTTTGTGATCAAATCATAAACTAGTTGGTAATCTGGAATTGTTGCCAATTTTCAGCTTTTATCTGTTAGGAAATCTGACTACAAAGGCAACAGCAGTTTGAATTTGTCACTAAAATTTTGTGGTTGAAAATGGCAAATATGAAGTTAGTAATTGAGATACTTCATTTCTTTGAGAATCTTTTATATCAAAGAATTTGTTAGAGGCATGGATTGTAAAATGAATGAGATAAAGTTCTTACTACAATAGATTGGAAGCTAGAATGAAATACATTTGATTCTCAGTGTTTGTAGTTGTTGTTATGCACCACTGAGTTGGAACCAGCCCATAGCAGACCCTCCAGAGGCAGTAAATCACTCAGGAGGAGATTGCCCATCTCTCCCCCCTGGATTCATACCACATGTCTTTGGTTGGCAGTGCAGCTTGTTACAAGAAGGCTACTAGCTCTGCACTGGTAGTAGTTCTGGTCAATAAAATCCTCTCAGCACACTGTCATCTAGTTCGTTCTCGCTCACAGTAGTCTCCTCAGATGAGTTGTCAAGGCTGTGAATTGTGATAACAGGAGACTGCCCATTTTTCTTCCTTGGAGCAGCTGGTTGATTTGAACTGCCACAGATGAGCAGCCTTTGAGATGGCAGCACACCTCTGAACAAATGACAGCACCAGAATTCCCTTATATGCAATAAAAACCGTGCAAATATTAAGTTATTTTTGTTGTTGTGTGCCGTTGAGTTAGAGCCAACTTATACCTAACCCTCAAGCAAGTTTTCAGAGGCTTTAAATTACACCAAAGAAAATTGCCCATTTACTGGAACAACTGGTAGATTCGAACCATCTGCCTTTGTGTTCACAGCACAACTCACCACTAGGTCACCAGCGTTCCCTAATACGTAGTGTTGTTACTTTAACGTCAGCTGCAGTAGTGTCTGTGGTCTGCACGTGTGTGTGTGTCTGTGAGAGGTGAGAGCACCATGACATGTTTAACCATCACTGTTGTAGAAGGAAGCTCTCATGCTGTAACACAGTGAGATGTGCAGCTACTGAAGGGCTGCCACTCTGCTGGTTCAGATCCATTGTTGTGCCCCAAATCCAGTCCCTCCCAAGTCACCAAGGAGCCGACACCGATTCAAGGGCAAGAGGGAATTTATTTCAGATTTTAATCCGGGCCGCGCTCCAAATTGTGCCAATACAACAGGGAAAATGGCCAAGGCCCCGATTCTGGGCTGTCCCGGCTGTTTAAAGGGGAAAGCCCGGGAAAACAGGGTGATACAGGATTGGATGATTTAAAGGAAGGGCACGAAAATAGGGCAATACAGGATTGGCTGATGTTTGGGTGGGGGCTCTTTTCCCCCTTCCCCCGCCGCTTTCAGTTTACTGCTCTAGAGGCTTATACATTTTAAAATGACGTATTGGTTACAAAAATGGAGTCCCTCACACCAGCAAGCGCTGCCAATCTCCCTCCTCTCCTGCAACTGGCAGCCTTGGAAACCCAATGGAGGGTCACCTGTCATTTGGTTCCTATTCAAAAGCAATGTGGCCGACTGGTACAGAGCTGGTTCTGACTCACAGCAACCCTAGATTGAGTTTCTGAGGCTTAAATCTTGTGGGAGGAGTCTGTCCATCCTTCTCCCATGCAACAGCTGGAAGATTCAGCTACCAATCTTTCAGTTAGCAGCCCAGGACTTTACTCATGATGTCACCAGGGTGTTTAGTGGATTTTTTTTAATGAATATGAATTCCTGAATAAAGAATTGAGAATGAGGGATAATGAGGATGAACTGACCCAATAATTAGAAATGTTATTGCTTCATCAGAAGTGGGAAAACCATATCTGCAGCACATGTAAGGGCAGGACTTTTAGATGGTCTTTTCCCCAATTCAAAACAGGAAATTTGTAGGAATCACACCTGTATTTGTGCAGGTCCAAATGTTAGGGTGCTATCTGTTAAAAACTCTGGGAATTCTACAATAGGAATGATGGTACAATTTATCTTTGTGTCCCGTAACAGCCTGTCATCAAGGAAATATGTCCTCCCGGGTTAGGTTACTAAACTGCTGACACAGAGGGAATAAATGGAGTCAGTCACCTGCCCTAGGGATCAACCTCAACTTTATTTCATCCCCTGCTAAGGAGCCCTGGTGTGCAGTAGTTAAGGAGCTCAGTGGCTAAGAGTTTAGCCGTGTTGGGAGAACAAGAGTGGCAGTTTGTTCCTGTAAAGATCGATGTGTACCATCAAGTCAGAACCAAGCCACAGCTGACCCTTCAGCAGGTTGTCAGAAGCAGTAAATGGGATGGGAGGAAATTTCCCACCCTTCTCCCACAGAGCAACTGGTATATTCTAACTGTGTGCCTTTGGGATTGCAGCAAAGCTTTTTACCACTAGACTACTAGAGCTCTGTGGAGCAATTTCACTGGATGAACAGGGAGTCAACAGTAACAAACAAGCATTGCTGCTGTAGAGAAGAGAGGTCTTGGTCCTCACCTCTGATAAAGGAGGTGGTGAAGCATTTGCACTGACAACTCAAAAGCAGATGCTTTGAATCCTCCAATGACTCCTTGGGAGAAAGATAGGCAGTCTTCTCCTGTGCGATTGATAGCCTCTGGAAACCCACTGGAAAGTCAGCTACTCTGAGTGGGTTCCAACCCAACTGCAGTGAACTGAGTGTTGCATCCAGTTTCCTGTCCTCTAAAGAGTGTGCCTCTCTCAAAAGGGAGAAAATGAAGAATGTACTTATTCATATTGAAAGTGGTTTTCTGGTTCAGTAATTGTGTGTAAAGTGCATATAGATTTTATTACCAAACACACTTTCTTCTTCTTCATTTTTTTTTTTTACCTTTCACCTCTAGAACGTGAGATGCAGCATCTGCTAATTGATACTGTGAACATTCTTGATGAAAATTTGTAGGATATGGCAGGGAACCCCGAATTATTTGCATAAGTGTTTTCTGAATTTCTTCATATTCTAGATCACACAATTCACATAATGCTTCAGTTTGCCTGTGCTTTAAAATAAAAATACAGTCCATACATATTTGCAAAAGATTGATAATAGATATGAGTATGCACATGTCTTTGGGGTGGGTTTGCAGGGGTCTTTGAAAAAGTCCAATTAGCTCCCTTATACTAAGGTTAAGCGACCTTTCTACTATCAGAAAAGTCAGCAGTTTGAACCCACTAACTGCTCCATGGGAGACAAATGAGACAGTCTCCCTTTCATTCAGATGCAAAACTTTGGAAATCCAGTGGCGGGATACGAAAAGAATTGACTCAATGGTAGTGGGTAATTTCTGTATACAGGGTGCTATATGCAAAGTAAGTAAAAAGGTAAATTCTAGCACATCTTACTTCTAATGAGAGATTTCTGTGGGTTATAGATGTGTGTAGTGGGATTAGTCTGGGAGCAACTATATAGTTACATACAGAAAAGAGAACCAGAAAAACCAAGGCATCATTGCTGCTTGCCCTACATTTATCAAGATGATCTGATAACTAAAATGAGCAACTCAATAAAACTTTAAAGCATTCTTACCACTTCCTGCTCATGGATTGCTTACGGAAGAGGTGCACTGCTTCCTGAGGCAGAATTTGAAGAGTTAGGTTTATATTGTTTTATTTTTATGCGTGAGAGCAGAAGTTTTGTCCTTTCTCCAACTCCCTTCAACCCCTGTCTATGCCACACCATAAGTTGACTGAAGTCATCTAGAGTGTTAGCAAAGGAAAGGAAGAAAGGGCCTGAATTTGAAAACATTTAAAGGAAGAACTCATAGGTCTTTGCTTACAGATTGAATGAATAGTTGCTATGTCGTTAAGCTCTCTGTTGTTTTAAGCTTTCTTTTTGTAAATTTTGTCCCTATCTCTCAGATCAAGCCTTCTTTAAAACATTACTGGAGCCACTCCCAACATATATTCAACTCTTCACCTCCAAATCTAACCCTAATTTCCCAATTTATGTAAAAAAAAAAAGTTAAATTCTGCCTTCCAAATATTTTTTCCTTTGCATTCATGTCCTAAAAATTCTGTCTAAACACAACCTTTAATTTGTGTGCAGTCAGGGTTAATGATTACTTCAGTGTAGTGTTGAGTTGGGCTGACAAGTTTACTAAGAAAATTGAGAGTATAACAAAATTGCTAAAGACCAATGAAAAGACTTCATAAGCAATTTTCACTTATTCAGATGTGCTTGCCACAGTGATAGGCTAATTTAAATCACACCTATTAGATAATTGGAGTAGGACTATTAAAGAACTCTTGGTACATTTTAATGCCGTGTTTTACTGCTGGAGACCTGGAAGCTATCTTTAAAAATAATGCTATAAAACACAATGTATACAAATTGTGTATGCAAATCAATATAAAATAAAAATAATTTTTAAAATATCTTTCTTTTAAATCATT
>NW_006399789.1:20945144-20978992 GCF_000299155.1 Elephantulus edwardii
AATTAGAATTTGAATTTACTAAATTTGTTGGAATGGAGAAAGCTAGGTGGTCATAGAGGGGAGATGATTACAAGATAAAAATTTTATTGCCAACCAGTTGTTTTAAATTGATAGAGGCAATAGAAATAAATGTTCAATTACAAAAAGGCGAAGCAAATTTAAAAACAATTAACTATTCTTGAAAAATGTATTGAAATACTCTGACAAATCAAAAATTATTAAAAACAAAAAAACCTGAATTTTATAAATGGCAGATAAATAGGGAGCTCTGGTGGCCGAGTAGCATGAAGCTGCACTGCAATGCCAGATGTACATGGTTTGAATCTACCAGATGCTCTGCTGGAGAAGGAGGGACAATCTCCTCCTGTACCAGTCAGATCCGATTTGACAGTACAAACACAACAAATAATAAAATAAAATTTTTTAAAAAAAGGAAGATAGAGATGTCTTTGAAACATATCCTAAGGAAATAATCTGAAATGTCGAGAATATTTGCACATAATTCATTGTAGCATTATTTACAATGGAAAATAATGCAGCCCTATAGTCGAAGAATGCATGTTAGATTTTTATGTGTTATAGAAGTCATTTAAAGAGACATTTACTAAAATGAAGAGATTATCAATGTTAAACAAAGAAAGCAAAATATAAAATTATTTTTTAAATATGTGTATAATTATATTGAAAAATTACTATTTCCAATATAGTGTTAAAATAAGGCAAGATTTAACAGAATTTGAGTTGATAATAAAATTATGTAAAAAAAAAAACCAATTTTCCTGATTTCTTTTCTCTTTTGATATTCTGTGCTATGAATATTTTTATAGTGATCTTTTATTACTGGTTAAAATGAAATAATAATTCTGGAGATTGATAACTAAGTTTGAACAAATTAATCAAAGCTGTCTTAACTTCAAATTTGTTTTTCTTAGGATAGTTTAGATTCATGTAAACTTTGCATATTGAAAAAGAATGTATTTCTTGAATACTTTCAATTATTTAGCATTAACTTGAGTAGTTGATATTAACATTCTTCTATTTCTCATTAACCTTTCTCAACTTTTTAAAAATCTTTCAGGAGCAGTACCGTTTTTGCTATGATGTAGCTTTGGAGTACCTGGAATCATCGTAGTTGGGTGAGACTTGTAAAAGTTCATCCCAGCAGAAACCTGTTCATCTGTTTTACCAGCAGTTGTACCTGTTACACCTGTGTAGAAAGATTTTGATGTGGGGGGTGGGGAACTTTTACATTCAAGAAGTGAAAGTATTTTTCTTATGAAGTTGTGTATCTTAATAAAAAGGACTGAATTAGTTTCTATGACTGTATTACAGCACCAACATTTTGTGCCACATAAGTTATATTTCATTCAAACCAGATTCAGAGAACCTGGTCAGATGAGAAATTATCAGTGTTTGTACAATGAATACACAGCCTTTTCTCTCCTGATTTCAGTAAAGCAACCACCACATGTTGCATGAGTTAATTTTTCCTATGCAACATTTTTCTTCCACCCCCCCCCCTTTTTTTTTAGATAAATGATGTTACATCTTTAAGGAAGAAGAAAAGACAAGCTGTGCAAATTCATAGTAAATTTCTTTTTTTTATATATGTCTCAAGTATAGCAGATCTCTCTATAAATATATAAATATAAATAACTGGCTTATTTTCTTTTAACGTGTAATGATGGCTGGATCATTTAAAGTTCTTTTTAGAAAATAACATAAGCCAAAGACTCAAGTGTAAATATGTCTATATGGAGAAAGCACATTATATTTATTGGTTACTCGCATTCCTTTTTGATGGTTTAAAAAAACTACCACCACACAGTCAAATTCTTCCCCTCACAAAGCTTTTTCTTTAGCTGAAATTGATTGTAAATGATTTTTGTAGGTTATTTTTTGTATGTTTTGGTGGAAGTAGAGGGCAAACTTTTTATTCACAAACCAGGAAGTTCTTTATAGTGATTTTCTTGTGTACCTGCTTGTGAATTACACTTAGGTAATCACCTTGGCAATTGGGTCTTTTAATAGAGGACCAAATTAAAAAGTTGCTGAAAATGTCTAGTTTTTTCAGAGTTTCATGCGGTAAATAATGGTTTGGTGATCACATATGAGAAATGTATATTTTCAAAGGACTTGCTGATAACTGAATTGCACAACAGTGAACATAGCCTTTAGGTATTGTTTCAATTTTAAAGGAATCAATATTCTAAGCCTGTGGGCAAAGCACTGGTCAAGAAAACAAGATGGCAGGGTTTATGCTTTCAGGGTCAAGTTTTAGCAAACTGTAAACTGTCAAGGTGATAAGAATGTTTTGTTTGATGTTTACATGCACAAGCTTTGGGTTCTGCTCGTCATAAGCGTGAACAAATCAATGTCAGATACCTGTTTTGTGCATTGTCACGGGATCCCCAAGTGAACTTTTCTACATGTGGTCTTGTTCACATGCCCTGTGTAGCTGTAACTTCACATCATCCTCATCATCAGCTTGCAGTTTGTTATTGACTAAAGCATTCCAGTATCCTCTTTCTAGATTGCCAGTACATGACATGGTGCTTATAAAGATTTCAAGTAGGAGTGAAATAAAGTTTTTATAATTACAACGATTACCATTTGCACATTATTTTCTGCTCTTAATTTTCATGCTTCGGCTCCCAAATAATCTATTTCTTCATTCATTGGCTAGACCATGACATTGCACACAGGGGGTGTTAGGCTGCTAACTGAAAGATTGGAGGTCCAAACCCACTCAGTAGTGCCAGTAAAGAGATTTCTTGAAGCTTACTTCCACAAAGAAGATGGTCAGGAAAACCTAACAGGGCTAATTCTTCTCTTTAACACGTGAGATCACCATGACTCAGAATTGACTCAATGGCAATGAGTATTTTTAAATTTGTGTTGTTTATGGCTTTGTTTTCCATATACTCACCAAAATAAGTATATCACAGAAATGGTATTAGAAACAAAACAAATGTCCAAACACTAGTTTTCATCTTGGGTATTTTTAAAAAATGAAATGCCATCAAGTCCAGGTAGGTAAAAGAAAAGGAAAGTAATAAACAATTTCTTTTTCTCTGCATGTGTTTTCTATGTATATATTCCACTATCTTTTTATGACACATACACATCTTTACTTCTTCCATAATCATAAATTTGACAAATAGTAATAATTACCTGGCTTGACAGATAAAGAGACTGAAACTAATGAGAAGGTAAATTACTTTTCAGCAAATTTTAGTCTCATTTAGCAGCTCACTCTTCCACTGAAGTCCTTGTCATTTTGACAAAGAAAATTTGCCACTTCAATCTTACATGTCCTCATGAATTGAGTTCCTCACAAACATATTCAACTCTCATTTGCTCTCTATATTATTAGACCATTTGTAAATCTCATTAGTAAGAATTCGGCCTCTTTTTTTAAAAAAAAAAAAAAAAAGAGTAAGTTTCTTCAAAGTGCAGAAGTGTTTAACAAAGAATCCACTGGAATTCACCTAAGTGTAACCAATATTTCATCACTTAGTCATGTTTACAATGCTGTTAAGCTGAGGTTTCTGCATTCTTACATGACCTGATTCCATTCCTGCTAATGTGTTGACCACACACAATACCAAAATTCCCACAAATACAGCCTTCCAGAAGGCTACGGAACTTCCAAATTTAAACAAAGGATCGAACAAGTCAGACTTCTCTCTTCGACAAATAAAAATGGCTTTCTTTTTTTTTTTTTTTTAATTTGGGGAACACAGAAACAAACTCACCATGAGATGATGGAGTGAAAGAATGGTGCCTAAATATGTATCTCTCCAAAATGCATATTCAAGAAGTCATACGTTCTATCCTTGTGCTGATCTCTATCAGAGTTCCATATCTGGCCATTCCATATCCAGCTCTATCCTAAGCAGATGTCCTAGCAGAGCTCAAAATGTAGTCCTATGTTTTTATAGTTGAAGTCCTCTGATAGCTATAAAGCTATTCCTGCTTTGGCTATCATAAAAATATAATTTGTAGAATCCTTTCCTTGTATGGAAATGCTAGGAGTACTAGGATCAGAGACATAAAAAAGGAATTATGCATTTTAATCAAGTACTTTTGAAATTCTTACATTCTTCTTAAGCAGCCTAGATGGTTTCTATACTTAGTCCTTGTCGTCAGGTGTCACTTATACAGTATTCTGTGAACCACAGTTTGCAAAGTTGGTCTATTCTACACAAACCTCATGACCTCTACCGTGCTCAGCCATTATTGTGGTTACTGTGTCAGTCAACCTAGCTTAGGGTCTTTCTTTTGCTGACCTGCAACCATTCATATATAGCATGATATCTTTTTCTATGGACAGCCCATTGTTACTGTTATGTCTGTCCACTTTCTACCTTTTCAAGCATGATGTCTTTTTCCAAGGGCTCGTCCATCCTGAAACAAATTTTCACCATCCTTGACTATAAGGACCATCCTGGTTACACATCCTTTATGATATAATTGTTTGGATTTTTTCTGTGGTCCATGGGATGGTCAGGATTCCTCCAATGCTACAACTCAAAGACATCAAGACTTCCGTCATCCTTAGCCATTGTCTAACTTTCAGATGCATAGCAAGTAATTGAATGGACCATGGATTGGACTGGGTCTATCTTAGTCTTTAAAGGGACTTCATTGCTCCTGAGCATGGTGAAGTCCTTGACAGTAGATTTTTCCCACTTTGCAACACTTCCTTTGATTTTTTTCACATCCGATACCAAGGATGGTGGTGTTTGTGAATCTCAGTAAAATTAATTATTGACAACTTCAATAATTTCTTCAGCTATCATGATGTGGCCTATCGGCCCAGTTGTGAGGATTTTTGTTTACTTGATGTTGAGATGTAATCACTGTTGAAGGTTGTTGATTGTCGCTTAACTAAAATAGAAGATAACCTATTAACCTGTGAAGAATGTTTTTTGAAATTTGCCTTGCTTTTTATCGAGTGACCATGTATATTTATACTTCATTTTTATGCCCTTTCCCGTGTACTCTTTTTAAATAAGAAAAAAGTTTGAAATTATAACTTTGTCCCACTCACAGAATATTGGTAGAATATTGGTTACTTTTTACTCTATAAAATGTTTCTCTAAGCAGAAACTAGACATCCTTCTTATACATAGTTCAGTCTTTTAACAAATACCATTATGTAATTTAGAGGAATAGGATGTTTTATTCAACACTATCCCAGGTGAATATAGACAGCTGTATGGCCTTAAATAAGTTCTCCTTGATGTTTATCTCTGAAGAATCCCTACAGCATAGATAGGTTTGGAGTAGCAGAGAGATTATCTGAATTTGTTCCCAATTCTGGTTTATTCAACAGTCTGGAGAGTTTTACAATATTACTTCTAAATACAACAAGGAAAAGTTCTGCCTTGGGATCTACTTTTAAGCTTTAAGTGACTTCTAGAATATAAATTGTCCAAAAATCAATGGAAATGTGTAGATTTAAGATGACTAAACTTCCATCTTCCTCAAACACAAAAATACTGTTGTTATTGACTCCCAAGAGACAACTGGATTCTTTTAAATCATTTAAGAAAACATAAGGTCCCTGTAGAATATGTGAAAGTTCCTTAATGTTAAAATCTGCCCACAGTAAGAAAGGCAAGAGGGATTTTATGACAAGTATCATCTCTCATAATGCATTTGCTAATTGAAGAAAATTGTGTGTAATATCTAAGATTTAACACACACACACACACACACTGGTGCTGATTTCTTTTGATGCGGTATTAGTCGTCACATGGTTTGATCTGTGTTGATACAAGATGCTAGGTAAGCTACTACTCAAGCTGACACCATATACAGCAGAAAAAAGTGCTACCCTTTGAGCTACATTTGAGCCCATTTTTGCAGACACTATCTCAGTGAAAGTAATCCTCTTTTTCACCTACCCTTTACTTTATCAAGCTTGATTCAAAGTCTAACCGTCCTTGCTCCTAAGAAGCATTCTAACTGTATTTCTTCCAAAATAGTTTTGTTCATTCTGGAAGTCAGTGGTATATTCAATATTTTACTATAATTTGAAGGCAACAATATTTTGGTCTGCCTCATTCATTGTCCAGCTTTTATCTGCATCCAAAATTATGGAATAAAATTTTGAAACTATCAAACAAAAAATAAATAAAATGTAGAATGCAAAGGAGAAGAATACATAAACTGACTCATCAACAAGATCTTACATAGAAATTATTTTTCTCTATAGTGATAAAGAGAATACAGAACTTGAGCTAAGAAATACAATATTCATCGCAATAGTTAATCACAAGATTGAATACTTGGGAGTAAATCTAACTAGAAACACAAAGGATCTATTCAAATAAAATTGCAAAACATTACAACAAGAAACAAAAAGAGACCTAGAGAAATGGAAGAATATACCTTGCTCTTGGATAGGAAGACTCAATATTGTGAAAATAACAATTCTACCAAAGGCAATCTACACATTCAATGCAATCCCAATACAAATACAAATTACTCTCTTTAATGAGATGAAAAAGGCAAGCAAAGTACTCCTTAAAAAAGAGAAACAAGGTAGGAGGCATCTCACTCCCTGATTTCAAATTCTACTACAGTGCCATGGTGGTCAAGACAATGTGGTACTGGTACAATAACAGACACATAGATCAATGGAATAGAATTCAGAACCCAGAAATCAGCCCATCTACATAAGGTAAACTGATTTTTGACAAGGAGATGAAATCAGTTAAGTAGGGAAATGATAGCCTTTTTAACAAATGGTGTTGGCAAAACTGGAAAATTATCTGCAGTTTGAGAAAACTCAAACAAGACTTATACCTCACATTGTACCCAAAAACCAACTCAAAGTGGATCAAGGACCTAGGACTAAAACCAAGGCCTCTGAACCTCATCAGACAAAAGCTTGGAAGAACTCTAGAAGCCCTAATCCACAAAATGAACAGTCTTGCAAGCATCCTGAAAAAGCTACAACCAGGAGAGGATAAAATAGATGAATGGGACCATCTAAGAATCAAATCCCTATGCATATTCAAAAACTTCTCCAACAGAGTAAAAACGAAAGCACAGACTGAGGAGGAATATTTGGTAATGACATGTGTAATAAAGGAATTATATCTAGATTTTATAGAATACTCGAGCACCACAATAAGATAAACAACCTAATAGCAAAATGGGCACAGTATATGAATAGACACTTCACCAAAGAAAACACTCAGATGGCAAACAAATACATAAAGAAATGTTCAAAATCCCTAGTTCTAAGAGAAATGCAAATCAAAATAACTATGAGCTATCATCTCAACCCAGTAACAGTAGCAAAATTCAACAGAGCTGGAACTCTTATTCACTGTTGGTGGGAGTGTAAACTGCTATGGAAGGCAGTATGGTGTTTTCTCAAAAAGTTGGAAATAGACCATTTGACCCAGCAATTCCACTACTTGGAATATACTGTAAACAAACCAGAACTGCCACCCAAGTAGACATATGCACATCCATGTTTATCACTGTGTTGTTCACAATAGCAAAGAGATGGAAACAATGCAAGTGCCTATCAGCAAACAAATGGATTGAGAAGCTATGGTATAGTCACCCAATGGAATACTACACAGCACTGAAAACACAACCCAAGGAACTCATGAAATATTCTATAAAATGGGTGACTCTGGAGGACATTATGCTGAGTGAAATACCTCAGTCACAAAATGACAAACACTGAATAATGACACTGCTATAAAACAGGACTGACATAGGGGTTGGGGAGAAACTAAGAAAAGAATGGACAAATAATGTACACTGCATTGAAAAAGAAGAGAGAAAGAACTGTTTAAACGGAATATATGTCACTTGCATGACAATAGTCCAGAATAAGAACTGCATAGTAAAGTGGACTGGGGTGGGGGTGAGCAATTGTACAACAACGAAAAAAAATTAATTTTTTTACAAAGATAAGGGCGAACTGAGGGGGGGCAGGGAGGAAAATATGCAACAATGAATGAATGGAAATCCACATTCTCTTTAACTTTCATTCAAATCTCAGTTAAAAAAAGAAATTGTAGATAGATCACTATCTTGTTGGCAGACACAGTCATGTCAGGCACAACTCATAATGATCCTGTGTACAACAGAACTAAACCCTGCCTCAATCTGCATCATCCTTACAATGTCACCTAACCTTAAGACCCTACTCACACTCACTGTATCAAGTGATTTCATTCAGAATGGGCCTCTCTTTTGCTGATTCTCTTCAAAGGATGCTGTCCTTCTCCCACACTGGCCTCTTTCATAACATGGACAGAGTCTGTGATGCTAAGTCTCACTAACCTTGTATCTAAGGAGCACTCTAGATGTACTTCTGCCAAGGAAGACTGTCCCATCCTATGCCATCCTCACACTCTCTAACACACTTGAGCCCATTGCTGCATTCACTGTGTCAGTCCACCTGTTTGAGGGTCTTTCTCCCTTTCACTTACCCTCCACCTTTCAAAGCATGATAGGAAAAAGGTATGAATGGAAATATTTATCACAAAGAGGGCAGGAGGAAGATGCATACTGTTACATTTTGAAGATTGCAGTCAACTTCCTGAAGCAACATGTATGAGTTGTTGAATGGAAATGTGCCTTGTAAACTTTCACTCAAATCACGTACACAAATATTGTCTATAAAAAATGTCTTTTGTCCTGATTCTACAAAACACTTACCTGAAGAATTGACTGTGTTTCTATTATATCCACAGATCTCAGCTCTGTTGTTGAGCCACTGTTTTAAATGTTTGCCATTTCAATCTTTAAGAAATGTTTTTAAAAATGAGTTTGAGTTTTCTATTGTCCTAAGATATCTGTTACAATTTCTCCCCCCACACTTGTATCTCATATTTATCTTATTTTCTACATTATTTTCTGTTTTGAAATGAAATGTAAATGAATCTTTACTCCTAAGACAGAAGAAAGGATGCAAGGTCAATGTCTCTATCCACGCCCTCCTGACTGGACTAAGTTTAGAAAACCATATGTCAGGAAACAACTAACACGTTTCACCTAGTAAGCACCCTAAAATGATGACTAGAAAATAAACCTTCTGGAAACAATAACATTGCAAAATCAAAAAGAGGGCACTCATTCTATGAGCTCCATCACAATGCAGAGTAGCATCTGTGCGGACATCACATTTCCAGATTGTGATGGGACCTGCTGACTTCCATGGCAGGTGCAAAACAGTGTGGGCTCTTGCCAGCCTACAGTGGGCACCTGAACGCCAGTTCCAGGAACTTAATTACCTGAAGCACAGTCAGAAAGCTCAGATTGTTGCACTTTCATGTTATAGTCTTGGCATGATAAAATGAGTATATTTGTTCATTTCTTACTTTTCAATGTCAAGTTCTTTATCATCTGATATCAAATGTGGTCACTGAGGGAAAAGATGTATCTCCACAGAAGACAGATTTTGTTTGTTCTAAGAAATGATAGAAGGTTAGAAGACTTGGTTGGTTTTGGTTATTGTCGGGTCAGCTCTGACTCCAGGCAACACCATGTACAACAGAATGAAACACTACTTCCTGGTTCTGTGCTATTTTACTATAACTGGTGTGCTCCCACTCACTCATTTGTTGAGGCCAGTTTGCATTTCTAGTGCCTTCCAAACCAAGAAGCTAATCTTTTAGCATCATATCAAACAATATTCTTTGTGTTCCATGGCGTTTTCATTGATTAATTTTTTTGAAGTAAAATTGCAAGCCTTTCTTCCTAATTTTACTTAATCTGAACTCACAACTGAAATATGTCCACCACGGATGACACTGATGACATTTGAAGGGCCAGTGGCAGAACTTCTATAGAGATGCATATTTCACCAGTCTGACAACTAAGAGAAGCAGAAGAGAGGGACACTAGAGAGTACAAAATCCAATGTGGGTTTTTTGTTAAAGTTTAAAAGATTAAAACCTAGACAAGTTATATATCTAACAACAAAAGGCCATATGGGAAATATTTTAGTTTTTGCAAACCATCTGGTTTCTAGGTCTGTGTTGCAACAATTCAAATATGCTGTTGAGGTGCAGAAGCAGCCATCTATGTATTACATGCAAAAAAGAGGCGGTAGACCTTTGGGCCACAATTTGTTGCCTTCTGTTTTAAATAATGGCAGAACTGGTTCCTAGACTGAGATTTTTACTAAGGTTAATAATCTTTTTGTTGGATTTTTTTATGGATCCTAGACAATGAATGACGTTAGCGAAGCAGGGATGATGAGGATGGTACAGTATTGGGCAGGGATTTATTTTGTGGTACAGTGGCAGGGACACTGTGAATCAGAGATGATGTGTTTAAAGTTTCTTGAAATGATGGATGTCTCCTAACCCTTCCTTAATTTCTGGCTTCTTACCATGATTATTTCCTTTACTCTCTTCCATTTTCCAGGGTGATTTTACCAATAAAGTGTTTTAACCAAGAAAGAAAAGCATAGAGCAGTTATTTAACAGATCATTACTACTCATAATACAGAATATTTTCCATTAGAATTGATTCAGGAATTCTGGAAACATGTACATAGGTCTTGTAACGTGAGTAATGACAATTCTAGTTGTATATTGATCTACAGCATATTGTCACTAGGAAGAAATGTTCAGGGAATATAGTCTCAGGATATTCTAGTAAAAAGTGACCATCTTGCTTCTATTGAACATTCTGGCAGAACTTTTTCCCAGACAGCTTTATTCCCTCTTTTGACAGTTCATGGTATATTCAATATTCTTAAACTTGCCAATATTTTACTTCTTCTGATAGTTACAATCAAGGAATATGGTAAGTCCAGGATTGCTACCTGAATAGTGATGTGGAAATTGTAATTGTTTTCCCTTCATACTCTCTTCGCATAATTTGTCTACCCTTAATGACCATAATCTTTCCAGAACTTGAGCAACACTTCTCACTTCAAAATCAAGGCTGGATATGGAAATATTACCCATTATTGTTTTAAGAACGGACTGGGTTAATTTAGCCAAACCTAGAAAATAAAATCCTAACCTGATCAGGGCTCTTCATTTCAGAACACAAGTGCTGCTCTCCACCCAGCAAATAGTGTTTGTGCATTTTCTCTGACTACATTCAGAATGTTAATGTTCCCACAGCGCTGTTGTGTTTTGTTTTTTCCTTTTGGCCCTTACTTTATTTTTACTCTGTAAGAGTTCATTGATGGTTGGGAGGTAGAATTCATGGTGGTGCAGTCTGTAGGGCGTTGCACCACTAACCCAAAGATCGTACTTCTCTGACCATCCGAATCCACCAGCTGTTCTGAGGGAGAAAGATAGGCAGTCTCCTCCTGTGCAGTTCACAGCCTCAGAAACCCTACAGGTGCCAACTATAAGTCAGTTTCAATACAACAGCAATGAAAGAGAGAGGAAGGGGGATTTGGGTTGAGTTCAGCCAGTGTACTCAATGCACAGCTTCCACTCATTTATTAGTGGAGATTTGCATATTTATTTGATGCTGAATAAATTTGAGGAGCAACTTCTAGACCATTGTAGACTACAAAGAAAAGGCTAGAGATCTGTTAAACTTTCTAAAATCAGCCTGTGAAAACTCTGTAGCCTGTAGAGCTCAACAGTCCTGTCCACAACCAATCACGAGAAAGGCACAGGCCTAGACAGCATTTTGACTTTTTGAGCCTGAGAGTTTCATGAGTCCAATTTGAGGAATCTTAGGTGAAAGCAAAACTACCAGAGGAATGTCTCTCTGTGTTTCATTGACTATGATATTTGACTGTAGAATCCAAAACACTTGGTTGTGGTTAAGGGAAGCCTATACTTGGACCAGGAGGCAGTCGTCAAACAGAGCAATGAATCACTGAATGGTTTGGAATCAGGAAAGGTATATGCCAATGAAGCATCCTATCTCCAGACTTTTTTGATCTATATGTGGAACAGATCATCCAAGAGGCTGGGCTCTCTATGAGAAGGAATGTGACATCAGGATTTGAGAAAGATTCATTAATAACCTACATTATGCTGATGATAAAACCTTGCTTGCTAAAACAAGAGGGTCTGAGACATTTGCTGCATAAAGTCAAGGACGGCTGCCTTCAATATGGATTAAAACTCAACATCAAAACAAAAATCCTCACCACTGGGCTAATTGGCAACACCATAATAGATGGAGAAGAGATTGAGATTGTTAATAGCTTTAGTTTGCTTGGTTCCATAATCAACACTTTTGGTACCAGCAGTCAGAAAGTCTAAAGACAAACTTCATTAGATAAATCTGCTTGTCAGGGACCTCTCCAGAGTACTGGAGAGCAATGATGTCAAGTCTTGAGACTAAGGTGCCCCTGATCCAGGCTGTGGTCTTCACAATTATTTGTTATGCATCAGGGACTAAGAATGATAGAACAATTAGTGCCTTTGAGTTGTTGTGCTGGAAAAAAGTGTTGAATATACCACTGACTGCTAAAAGAACAAACAGGCTTGTTCTGGAGAGGATGAAACCAGGCAGGTCCTTGGAGGCAAAGATTTTGAGGCTTCATCTCACATATTCTGTGCATATTGCGAGGAGGGACCCGTCCTTGGAGAAAAAGGGCATCATGCTTGGAAGGCTAGAGGAACAGCACAAAAGAAAAATCCTGAATGAGATGGATTGAATTAATGGCTGAGGTAATGGGGGTAGGTGTGTTGGAACCAATAAGATTGGCTCAGGATAGAGCAGGTTTCAGAACTTTTGTACATACAAGAGACTCACCAACACATAATAACAGAAGCAATAACAATGCTCATGTACCACTTTATCCAAATTGTTTGACAATTGCCTATTTTCTTGTAGCTTTTGTACCAATAAAGAAAGAAATCAACTTCTTTTTAAAAATAATGTTCTTCTTTTGGTGACTTAATTTTACCTTAGTCTCCTGGAACTAGAAATCAAGAATGTATAAAAAACCTTTTTCCACTTGCTCACCGCCTTCTACACACATATAATTAATTATAAAGCCCTACCAAGTTAATTTTTGTATAACCTCTATCTCTTCTGGCACAGAGAATAGTTTGTTCACCACAATATATTTTCACCTTCCAAGGTACATCAGTTTTTTCCTTAAAAAGTGATTGCTTCTTTCCAAAAGAGTATTTCCCAGATCCGGGTGCCTTTAGATAAGGCCATATGTGTACTTGTGAATAAGAGGTAATACTTGCCTTTTCTGCTGCCTGCTGTAAGCAGGTGGTATCAATAATCAATCCTATGGAATGAAATACCCACAGCTGATAGACTCGTGGATCTTGAACGAGCATGTGGAGAATAGACATCCACTAATCAAGAGCATCTGCATTATATTGTTATGAGAGCAGAAACAGGAGGAGCAGTGTTGCTACAACCACTAAGTAATGCATCTGCTACCCAAAAGGTCTACTATTCAACTACATCACCCCCAGAATGATTACAGCCAGAGACCTTATGGGGCAATTCTACCTTGTCGCACAAAGTCAATATGAGTCAAAATGGGTTCAGTGTCACACAAACAGCAAAGCAAACAGGACTTTCTAGTTAGAGAACCTACTAAAAAGGGAACTCTGATAAGCTAGTGGTAAAGAATTGTGCTATTAACCCAAAGATACATGATTCAAATCTACCAGCTGCTCTGTGAGAAGAAAGATAGGCACTCCGAAACAATTTACTGCCTCGGAAAACCCACTGGGAGGTCGGCTATGAACTGGTCCTGACGTGATGACCCACAACAACATAAAAGGTAGGATTTTTGTAGTTGTTACTATAACACCAGCTAATATATACAGGCACTGTTTCTAAAATCTTTTCATGAACTTATAAAGCTGCTTTTATTTCTTTTAATTGGCTTGTTTCAAGTATGGTTCAAAGGTTCTCCATCTGGGATCGGGTCCAAGTTCCTTAGGATAGAATACCAGGTCTAGAGCAGCCTGGAGCCTGTTTATTCCCACAGCCGTATCTCCTGGCAGGAATAATTGTACAATATATGGTTCTTTTACTCAGTTGGAAGAGCTCAACTCTACTAATTTAAGACAAAATAGGAGGTTTATTTGACACTTACTGGGAGCATGAACAGCTCTGTGGTGTAAGAGAAATCCATGTAACATTAATCCAAGATGTTCAATTTCTGTGTTTCTCTGAACATTTTTAATATGAAAGAAATAATGTCTAATTGTCCCACTGACACAGGGTCTACTTAGGTAAACAGGACTACGACAATTTCAACCAGAGGACTTTTTTATTATTAATTTTTTGTTTTAAATGGAAGGTTCCTGGGTGGCCCTGACTCAAGTGGGCATGGGCAGGGGACAAGGGGGGATGGGAACCACAGCCAGAGGACTTTTAACAAAGGAAGCAGTTGCTAAAGTGTTAGAAGGATGGAGGAAACAAAACTGGTAAAATGAAAAATAGTAACAGTGGAGTTGCTAGGGTAAACATTTATTGTTGTTGTTGAGTATTGCCGAGTCAGAATCGGCCCATAGTTGACCCGCCAAGTTTTCAGAACAAAGGAAAGGAGATAATATTACCAGAGCCAGGCCTCTTTTGCCTCTAGTGGAAAATAGGACCACTGTGGAAACCACTGCTTCTGAAACTGCCAAAGCTTCTTGACTCCGTAGCTTCCAGATATGTTTTGAAGCCTTCTCCTCTGTTACAACTCTTTTTTTAAAATTTATTGAGATTTTAATGAAAGTTTATAAAGAACTTGGATTTTCATTCATCTATTGTTGCACATTTTTCTCCCTGACCTCCTGCCCCTCAGTTCGCTTTTTTCTTTGGAAAAAAAAAATCCTTTCATTGTTATACAAACACACCCCACCCCAGTCTACTTTGTTGTTGTTGTTGTTTAATGTCGTTGAGTCTTAGACGACTCATAGCGACCCTATGAACGAACAGCCTGAGCACTGTACGTACATAGAGTTTCCGGAGGCAAGCCATTTTGGAAGTGGATGCCGCCCTGCTTGCAGACTTGATTTAGTCGGGAAGCTCCAGCCAACACTGTCCACCATGGGAGCCCATTACCATGATTAGCACATCACTGTCACAGGCTTCAGCATCACAGTAACACGAGTTACCTCTGTACAGCAACGCACAGACCAGTGCTATACCACCTAGAAGAATGTTTGACAGAAAGACAATTTGAACCTTTGGGCTTAAGGCCGCCTCCTGGTTCAAACCCTAGGCCCAAGCTGGCTAGCCTCACTCCAGGGACAGAGCAAACCTGCACGTCAAACACATTCCCGGAAAAGCAGTCGACTCCAAAAGCTTGCCACGATTCTGGCACTCCTGCCTTCTACTTTACTAGACTCTTAAAGGGCACAGAAGACTGTACTTACTCACTGCTGCCAGAACATCAGTAGAGAAAGAAAAGGAACGACTTATCTTTTTTTAATTTTTTTTCTCGTATTCTACCAATAGAGTACTCGAAAGAGCTGACTATAGAATTTGGGAAATAGAATTTGTAAGTGGAATAGAGTTTGTAGTGTTCTCTAATTACATAATCTATAGGGAATTGTACTGCTAATTCAAATCACAATTATGAGGTTTATTAGAGAAGTTAACAGGCTGTAATTCAGGTCAGCAGAAAGATACAATCCCTCAGTTCTGGCAGTTTCCCAAAAGTGGCCACATGTCCTTTGACTTTCATGAGTTAAGTCAATGTTATAAAGTTTTAGTCCTAATAGTTATGGCATCTTCCCTCAGCCCAAGCTTGAGTTGAAGACCTCTGGCTTTGGTTCCATGAGGTGGTAGTCCCAACTCAGCTCTTCCTTATTCATCCAGTAAGTGAAACCTTAAGCTTTGCCTCCATTTCAAGGGCTCTGAGCCTGTCTCCATCTCAGGGGGCTCAGTTCTAGCTCCTTCTCAAGACCTCTGGCCCTCTCTCTCTCTCTCTCTCTCAAGGGCTCCAGCCATGTCTCTACATCAAGGTCTCATTCAGTCAACAGCAAGACGATGTTAGGTGTCATCAAGTTAAATACAACTTGTAGCAACACTATGAACAACAGACCTGAATTCTGTCCTGTCCTGTGGCACATTCCTTTCCAAAGAGTCCAGCTATACAAATTATCTGCTCAGTGCACAGATTGAATAGATAAAGAATTACAACTTTGGCATACACTTTTCCTGATTTTAAACCAGGCAGTGTTTCCTAGCTCTTTTCTGACAACAGCATCTTAGTCTGGATATAGCTTTCCATGAGCACAATTAAGTGTTGAGGGTTCCCATTCTTTAGTTTGTTATGATTCACACGATCAAATGCTTTTGCATAGTCAATAAAGCACAAATAGGTATTCTTTTGGTATCTCTACTTTAAGAATGTTTTGTACAGTGGATATCATGATGGGCACAGTTCCCCTTTATGGAGTTAGTCGAGGTCAGACGTGTCCATTTCTCTATTCACAGGGTCTCTAACCTATATCAGTCACAATAATAAACATTTAATAACAGTAACTTCTTAGCAATCTAAATCACAATTCTAACTATATATTCCTCAAACATACGTGAGTTCCTCTCCAAGGAATAGCCCCTACTAACAACATACCTAACACTACACATCCCATTTACAATCTTGTAAATCTAAGTATCTTCAGATGTATTTAGAACATAGAAAGTTTGGAGACTCACGTGTGAAGTGATTGGATTCTGGAAGATGGTTTCTCTTATCTTGGTGAGGGTCAAATGTAGACTGTTTGGGATTTGTTTGTTTTTCTTTCACAATCAGGTGTGAGCCGAATAGATTTGCTGCATTTAGCTAGCTATGAGCTGTGGGCTGGAAGACTCTTAGTTTAGAGTCAACCAGGTCCTGGTGAGCGGGCCTTGTATTTAAAAGGCTGTTTGATGTTAAATGTGTTTGGAATGAACATTCTTCTAAGTGGTATAGCACTGGCCTGTCAATTTGCAGTACTGAAGTAACTTGGGTTTGCTATGATGCTAAGCACTGTACCTCTGGTATGTCAAATGTCGTAATGATTATCCATCGTAGACAGTGTTTGATGGAGATCCCAGATTGATTCAGGTTTGGAAGCAGGAGTGGCATCCATTTCCTAAGCCACATGCCTCTGGAAACTCTATGAATGAAGAGAAATTATGATCATTACAGTAGAGGGTTCAGGTCTCATCTTCACAGGGTCACTTTGAGTCATGCTCGACTTGATGGCATTTAACAACAACTCGTTATAAGAGGAGCAGAGAGCAGCATAAAGATAGCTAGGTTTGACCTCTACTAACTTCATAAGGTGGAACAGCCCCTCTCAAAATCATCTACAACATAAAACTACTTCCTGTGGAGTCAGGCATGTCCTTCCATATTCTTGAACCTATTTACTGGGTTCAAAATATGTTGCAGTGACCACATAGACTTCACAGAATATGGGGTTTTCTAGGGAAGTTCACAGACTTATGTAACAGCAAGACACAATCCAATAATCAAAAGAGCTCATCAGTTAACAGCAAAATACAGTTTCTCAGTCCAAGAAACAATTTCTCAAACCACAGGGCTTCGGAGTAAACAACAAGATAAAATACCTTAGCCCAGACAGCTTTTTGGTTAATAGCAAGATGTTGTTGTTAGGTGTGATTGAGTCAAGTATGACTCATAGCCATCCTAAGGGAAAAAATATATCTGAACCCTGTTCTATCCTTTGCCATCCTCACACTCCTTGACACCGAGAGCCCATTGGTGGCAGTCACAACATCAGTCCACCTGGTCAAAGGTTTTCCTCTTCTTTGCCAACCCTCGACCCTTCCTAATATCATGTCTTTCTCCAAGGAATAGATGCCCAGATAATGTGCTGTGAAAGCCTTATAATTCTTGCCTACAAAGAGCACTTCAGTTGTGCCCTCTCCAACATATATTTGTTCTTTTGACTGTCCATGTGATGTTCAGTGCTCTTTCACAACACCACATCCAAAGCATCAATTCTTCTTCTGTAATCCTTATACTAGATACAACCCCAGAATCTCTAGCTCACCAACTGCACTGTCTACTTCCTGTTCTTCTCTTGTGGTGAGATTTTCCACTCTTTGCTACAAGTTAGTTCATGGGAGAAAGATTGGAAATCCCCTCCTGTTGTGATTTACAACTTCAAAAGACCAGTGTATGGTCACTGTGAATCAACTGGAAGCCAGGTGATTGTTAATTCTGTTGTTGTTTGATATTTATCTAAGGAGCCTGATGATTCAAATGGTTAAACATTTAGTTGTAACTGAGACATTACCAGCTCCAAACTACCCAGTTTCCGTGGGTAAAAGACCTGGTGATCAGCTTTGTATTGATTATAGACAAGAAAATCCTAGACAACCTACTCTGTCATATGAGATCTCTATGAATTGAAAGTGACTTCTTAGAACCCACCAACAACAATAAACTACAGAGTAACAGATTTTGCTGCTGTTGTATGCCATTGAGTTTGAACTGATTCATATCTTGTTCACCAATTGATTTTCAAACTATAAATCATATGGGAAATGATTGCACTTCTTTTTCCTGAGCAACAACTAGTAAAGTTGAACAGTCAGTTGGCTTTTGGGTTGGCAGCACAACTCTTTATTAGTAGGCCAATAGAGGTTCTTAAAAGATTTTGTTAGAGATACCAAGTGTTTTAACCTGAATTAATTTAGAGGAAAATTACCCAACGTGGTGGTAGTGGTTGATCACCTTCAAGTCAAGCATAACTCATAGTGACCTTATGAACAAAAGGCCTGAAGCCCCTCTACAACTATCGACATTTATCAAAGCTCATAGAGTTTCTGGAGGCACGTTATTTAGGAAGTGGATGCCACTCTGCTGATCTAATCTAGTGAGTCTTTTAAAAGATGGACAAGTCCACAAAAGATAGCAAGTGCTGTCAAGTTGACTACAACTCATAGTGACCCTATGAGCAACTGATCTGAATCTTCCTCTACCCTCTTTGTCATCCTCATCATCTTTAATATTCTCAAGCCCGTTGCTACAGTCACTGTGTCAAACCCTCTTGTTGACAATCTTCCTCTCTTTTGGTGACCCTCTACTTTACTGAGTAGGATGCGGGTTTTTCCCCCAGAACTGGTTCCTCCTTACAACAGGCACATATTGTTGTGGTAATGTGCATTGAATTGACTGTAACTCATAGTATCCCTATGAATAACAGATAGGAACCTGGCCTTATCGTGTCCCACCTTCTCCATCTCTGATATTCTTGAGCCCATTGTTACAGTCACTTTGTCACTCTGTCTTACTGACGCTCCTCCTTTGCTATGCTGATCCTTAACTTTTCAAAGTATGATGTCTTTCTTCACGGACTGGCCACACCTAACAAGGTGATCATAGTGTGTCACATGAAGCTTCACTATTTACCTCCAAGGATCACTCAAGTTGCTCTTCCTCCAAGACTTGTTTGTACTTTTTGCAGTCCATAGGATATTCAATACTTTTCTCCAAAACCACAAATCAAAGATACTGATTTTTCTTCTGTCATCCTTAGTCATTGTCCAACTTTCAGACGCGTAACAAGTAATTGAAAAGATCATAGCTTGGATCAGGCACACTTTAATATTTAAACTGACATCCTTGCTCTTTGATATTTTGGACAGGTCCCAAATAGCAAATTTCCCCAATCCAATAAATCTTTTGATTTCTTGACTGGTGATACCAAGGGTGTTTGTTGATTGTGGATCCAAGTAAGATGAAATATTTGACAACTTCAATCTTTTCTTCAATTATCATGATTATTGCCCAATGACCCAAAGGTGAGGATTTTCATTTTCTTGGTGCTGAGACAGAATCCATATAGAAGGCTGCATGTAGTATTTGATCTTTTACAGTAAATAATGCAGCTTTTCCTCAGTTTCAGTAAGACAGGATGTGTCTTCTGAATAATGTAGGTTGTTTATGAGACTTCTAATCCTTATGTCACATTCTTATGCATAAAGTCTAGCTTCTCATATGGTTTATTCAGAATATATATTTAATGGATATAGAGAAAGGATACAGACCTGATGTACACCTTTCTCATATTTGAACTGTGAAATGACCCCTTGCTGTGTTCAAACAACAATCTCTTGGTTTAGGTATGTTTCACAAAAGCACAATTAATTATTCTAAAATTACCATTTTATCAATATTTGCCAAAACTTGTGATCCACACAGTCAAATGCCTTTGCACATTTGATTGAAAAAAACAAAAAACACCACAAAACACAACAGATAGATATCCTTCTGGTATTCTCTGCTTTCGCCAAGATCCATTTGACATCAGCATTGACATCTCTGATGCCATGGCCTCTTCTAAATCCAGGTTAAATTTCTGACAGTTCTCTGATCTGACCATTTTTGTATAATCTTCAGTAAGATTTTACTTGCATGTGATATTAATAATATTGTTTAATAATTTCCACGTTCTGTCGGATCACCTTTTTGAGGAATTGGAACAAATATAGATGTCTTCCAGTCTGCTGGCTAGGTAGCAGTTGCATGGATTCCTGGCACAGTCTGGTGAGCATTTCCAGGACTGCATCTGTTTACAGATATATGTACATACAGATATATAACAGATATATTTCTATGTTTGGAACATATGAATTGGTATTCCATCAATTCCTGGGCATTTAATTTTTTTTTTTTTGCTGATGTCTTGCAATTACAACTTCTTCCTTTATCAGAATTGGTTCTTGACCAAATACTGCTTTGTTAAATGATTCCATGATAGTTTCTTTTGGTACAAAGATTCCACATTAGCCTCTTTTGAACAATGATTCCATATATTCCTTTGATCTTCTTTTAAGACATTCTGAATCATTCAGAGTTTTCCTATGGCCTATGTCAATATTGTAACTGGAGGTTTGAATTTGTATTGAGCCTTAAACCTGCTGTGCCAGAACTCAGTCCTGCTGCTACAGATACCCATGTTGTTATTCTTGTTGTTGTGTGACATCAAGTTGAGGATGATACATAGCAATTCTGTGAACAACAGATCTAAATCCTGTTCTATTCTGTGACAATCTCACTGTCTCTGATACACTTTAGCCCATTGCTGCTGTCACTATGTCACTATGTCACTATATCTCATTGGAAGTCTTCTCTTAAGTTGACCCTTTACCTTTCTAAGGATAATGTCCCTTTCCAAGGAATAACCTCTCCTGGTAACATGTCCAAAGAATGAGAAATGACACTTTGACATCCTTGCCTCCAAGGAACATTCTGCTGTGCCTTTTCCAAGACATACCTGTTTGTTCCTTTGGTAGCTTATTAAATATTCAGTACTCTTCTCCAGTGCCACAGTTCAGAGGCATCAATTCTTCTTCTGCAATCCTTATTCATAGTATTTCTTAGATGCAAAGCAAATTATTGAAAAGACCATGGTCTGAATCAGGTGCAACTTATTCTTCAAACGGCATCATTGCATGGACTTTTAACTTTCTTCACCTTACAATAAATGTGACCTGGAAAAAATGCAAAAGGCAATGAAAGTAAAATCCTAAAAGATACTTAGAGGAAACAAGCTTGTTTGCAACTCCAGAACTAAAGAACAACACTATATAACAGCGGGATATCTTACAACCCCACTACCAACCCAAGAGGAGAAGGTAATTCATGCCTGGCTTATTGTAAGCCCCAGAAGAGCCATAGATAGTAGCCTGAATAGGTTGTGTCACTAGCTTTAATGGGAATACCATTAACACTACCAGGAAAGCCTGACACTACTAGAAAGGAGATTTAATCCATAACTATAAGAGGATGGGAGAAGAGTCACATTCTCCACTAAGCTTGAGACTCCCTTATCTTCCAAGAATTTGAGAAGGATGTGACACTGTAGTTAGTTGGCACCAGAAAGATATAATTACTTATATGGCACCACCCATACAACTAGTGGCTTTGTATGGATAATTTCTGGTCCCTAGAAACCTAAGACTTCCAAAAGACAAGGATAATTAATGTTACAAGAAAGACTCTACTGTAGTAACTGGCCCACCTATGAAGGACCTTTTTTTTTCTCCATTGAGTATGAAACTCTTTCCCCACTAAAGATAGTGAGGATAAGACCACAGCAAGAAAGACTCTGCTTGCACAGGAGAATTGGTTCTAAATCCCTTTTTTATCCCTGTATGCCTGAGACTTTCCCGACATACTGGGTAGCTAGGAAAGATAGTAAGAAGGACCCAGTGACAACAATCACTACAATCGAGAAAGACCTCCCTTTCTCCACACAACTACAATCTAACAGAATGACAACCCAACAGCGGCCTTAACCCAGGTGAAATCTTTCTCTGTTGGCCTGAAATCCCCTTTTCCCACCTAGAGACCTAGGAAACCCCCTTCCACTATCTTATACAATACTAGCAAGGAATAGCTATGTAAGAGCCACCATATAAACAAAAATGGACCAAAATCACAATAAAATACTGAAAAACTGCCATTGGAGCAACAGCCTACTAACTTAGATTCAGTAATTGCCAGCTAAAATAAATAAATAGCATCTAGTATTATCCAACATAATATACAAAATATACAAAGAAGCATCTCAAGTTACCTGTTGTGACAGTTAATTTCAAGTCAGTTTGACAGGACTGTGGAGTTCACTTGTTTGATCAAATACTAATCTAAATATTGCTGTGAAGCTATTTACATATGGTTAACATTTAAATACTATTTAAATGTTATTCAAAAGTCTTTAAAGGGGCATTAGGATTGGAGAAAGATGCATCAGCAGTCTTTATTACACAGATGACACAAACTTGATTGGAGAAAGTGAAGAATATTTGAAGCACTTACTGCAGAAGATCAAAGAATACAAGGATTACAACTCAGTGTGGATTACAACTCAATATTAGGAAAACAAAGATCCTCATTGCTGAACCAATAGGTAACTTCATGATAGATGGAGAAAAGATTGTAATTGTCAATTATTTCATTAATTTAGATCTATAGTCAACAGTCATAGCAACAGCAGTCAGTAAAACAAAAGATATATTGCAGTTGGAAAATCTGCTGCCAATAACCAGTCCAAAGTGCTAAGAGCAAGGGTGTCAGTTTAGAGACTAAATTATGCCTGATTCAAGCTATAGTATTTTCAATTTAATCCTATGCTTGTGAAATTTGGACTATGAATAAGGATGACAGAGAAAGAATTGATGCCTTGGAATTATAATGTTGGTGAAAAGTATAGAATATCCCAAGACTTCCAAAAGAACAAGCAAACCTATCTTGGAGAAATTGTACCCGGGATGCTCTTTAGAAACAAAGGATAGTAAAAATTAATCTCACATACAATGGCCATATTGTTAGGAGCAGACATCCTTAGAAAAAGACATTATTCTTGTAAAGATTGAAGAGATAGAGAGTAAGAGACTCGGTAAGATAGATGTCACACAGTAACTGTGACAATGCACTGTAAGTGTAACAGATTTTGAGGATGGCACAGAACAAGGTATATTTGTTTTGTTTTGTTCTTTTATTAAATTTTGTTAGTTTTAATGAACATTTACAGAGATTTTGGGTTTTCATTCATTCATTGTTGCACTGTTTTCTCCACCCTCCTCCCCAGTTCGTTCTTCTCCCCCCCCCCATGTCTGCTTTAATTGTCCAATTGTCACAGTGCTTGTCAAAGCCAGTTCTGATTAATCTCCTTTGTCGGTGTGTCCTTTGCCATTCCCTATCACTCCTCCCTGAGAGAGACTTCACCCTGATTCATAAGGAAAAGGGGATGGCGTATTCTCTTAGCTACTTCCTGCTGAAAAGGGACGCTGTGGGTTTCAGGGTGAATGTCTTCTCTCACTACTCTAAAGCGCCCCCTTGGCAGTAGGAAACACATAGACTATTATGGAGATTGATTTTGGAATTTAGATGCACTGTTATCAATTGTGTTTAGCCATACATAGAACAAGGTACATTTTTGATTTGTTGTTTACAGGGTTGTGATGAGTACTAGTCAGCTCAGTAAGACTTATCAACAACCACCACTTGTAGGGTGTCTGAAATACATGTGTTTTTGTATGAGTATGTCAAGATACATATTTCTAATGTATCTTCAAAAATATTCCTCCATCATGTATACTATTAAATAATTCAACATATCAACATTTGACTGTAAAAATGTTCAACTACTTTACAGTAGAAGATAATGCAGTGTCATCTTCTCAATTATTGAATTCAGAGGTAAAGTTTGTGACCCTGGAGCCCCATTATCTTTTTTTCAAAATGAAAAAGTACTTGTTCTATTTCATACTAAGGGAGTGGTAGTAGCTTCCAGAGGAAAGGGAATAGAATTCTTGTTATAACCTTGTTCTGGGCCAACCTTATGCCCAATGAAATGAAACTAGCTGTAGCAGAGAGAAAAAAAAAACACAGAACAGTGAAGACAAATCTTGAATGATGATATGTGACACATGAAGGGTTGGAACAGGGTGATGTAGCAAGTACTCGGGTTATTACTTTAAATTAGTGTGAAAAGACCAAGGACTGCATAAGGATGACCATATCTGACTTTAACCAACTCCACAATAAGTAACAGTCCCTGTCAACATCAACAACACAAAACCAATTCCCATGAGATCCCCTCACATTCCCACTACTCTTTCTACTTATCCCAAACACCAATATTACTGCTTTATCATGGTTGTTAGGTACTGCTGAGTTGAGTACAACTCATAGTGACCAGATGAATATCTTGTCTGAATGCTATCTTATCCCATGCCATCCCCACAATTACTGACACACTCAAGCCCATTGCCACAGTCACCATGCCAACCCACCTGGCCAAGAGTCTTCTCTCACTCAACACCCTTCCATCCTCCCAAGCATGATGTCCCTTTCCAAGGAAGAATCTCTCCTAGCAACATACTCAAAGTATGTGAAATGATGTTTCATCATCTTTTACTTCAAGGACTACTCTGGCTACACCTTGTCCAAGACATACCTATTTTTTTTTTTTTTTTTGGCAGACCTTGGGAGCTTCAATATTTTTCTCCATCACCACAGTTCAAAAGCGTCAATTATTCTTCTGTCATACTTACTCATTGCCCAGCTCTCAGATAGATAGCAAGTGACTGAAGAGACTATTACCTAAATCAAACATGCTTTAGTCCTCAAACTGACATCATTACTCCTCAATAATTTGGAGAAGTCCCAGATTACACACTTTCCTAGTGCACTATGTCTCCTGATGCTGGTACCAAGGGTGTTGATCTTACCAAGTAAGATGATGTCTTTGACAGTCTCAATCCTTTGTCCATCCATCATAAAGTTGCTTATCAGTCAAATGATGAGGATTTTTGTTTTCCTGATGTTGAGATGCAATCCGCATTGAAGGATCACATATTTAACCTTCTGCTGCAAGTGCTTTAAGTCCTTCTCACATTTAGCAAGCAAGGTTGTGTCTTCCTCCAAACCTGATGCCATATTTTTCTTTAGAGTCCACTTTCTCAAATAATTTACTCAGCATTAAATAAGATAAGCACAGATTAAACAGATATGGAAATGAGATAAAACCCTAACACATACTTTTCCCTATTTTTAAAAAAGTGCAGTGTTCTCTTGCTCTGTGTGCACACAGTCTCTTGTTCTAGTTCTAGATTTCACACAAAGAGTTAAGTGCTCTGGGATCCCATTCTTCTCAATGTTAGTCATAATTTTTTTTTTAATGATCCACATACTCCAATGCCTTTGAATAGTCAAAAAAGCATAAATGGACATGTTTCTGGTATCCTTTTCTTTTAGTTAGTATCCATCTGACGTGCTATTACCTCTTCTAATCCAGCTTGACTGTCTTGCAGTTCTCTATGTACTATTTTAGCCATTTTTTAAATGATTCTTGGCAATATTTTGCTGGAAGGTGATATTAATATTTATTAATTATATTAAATATATTATTAATAGATATTAATAATAATACTTTTCTGTTTTGTTGATGTTGTTATGTACAGCAGAGTCAAAGCTGACCCATGCTGACCCTCTAGCAGGTTTTCAGAGGCAGTTACTTGCACAGGAGATTGTCGATCCTTCTCCCGCAGAGCAGTTTAAATTGTTAACAGCCTCAATCTCTTTGACATCTATAATGATGCTTCTGCCAATTGTCCCAGTGGTGAGAATCTTTGTCTTCTTGATTCTGAGCTTTAATTCATATTGAAGACTACACTCCTTGACCTTCTGCAGTAAATGTTTCAGGTCTTCCTCAGTTTCAGCGAGCAAAGTTGTTTCATCTGCATAACTCAGGTTGTTAGCAAATCTTCCTCTAATCTTGATGTCATAGTTCTCATAAAGTTCACTGTTCCGAATTATCTATTCTGCATACAGATGGAACAGGTATGGAGACAGGACGCATCCCTGATGCACTCCTTTTCCAATTTTGAACCATATAATGTTTCCTGGCTCTGTTCTAAGGACTGCTTCCTGGTCTAACTGTAGCTTTTGCATGAGCACAAACACATGTTCTGAGGTTCCCATCCTTCTCAAGGTTAGCCACAATTTATTGTGATCCACGCAGTTAAATGTCTTTGCATAGTCAATGAAACACAGATACACATTACTTAAGATACATCTGACATTGGAAATTATTTCCCTAGAGCCACGGCCTCTTCTAAACTCAGCTTGTATTTCTGGTAGTTCTCTCTCAGTATGCTGTTCCAGTTGGTTTTGGGTAATCTTCAGTAGGATTTTGCCTGCATGTGATGTTAGTGATATTGTTCTATAATTTCCGTATTCTGTCGATGACCTCTTTTTGGAATGGAGATAAATATGGATCTCTTTCAGTCAATTGGTCAGGTAGTTGTCCTCCAGATTTCTTGGCACAACTTGGTAAGCAAGTCCAGGGCAGCATCTTACAAAGCTTAGTCCTACCAATTATGGCTCTCCCCTCCCACTCTTTCAGCAAACTTGGGGAAAAGCTCTAAGCTCTCATTCAATAGCACAGCAGTCCCAAGGTCCACTGTGTCTCATGTCAGGTCTCTGCTTCTCTACTGTAGCTGATATGGCTGCTTGTACCAATAGGCCCTGGTTTTGCTGGCACACTATTCTCTTACCCTGAAGGCTATAATGTGTTCTCTTGTTTCTTCTTTGCTGGTGGTGAGAATCTCAAATTTTGCTACTGGATCCACTCAATTTTTTTTCTAAATTTTTATTGTTGTTATTTTTTGATTCACTTTATTTAATAGCCAGACTAGCCAGTCCCATTGTGGATAGGCTAACACATCCTAGTCACATATTCCTCTACCCTCACCCTCGATACACATAGCATAGTCGGTCAATGGCTAGGGAAGCCATTTTGAAAACCTTAAAACCACAATTAGGTGCTTAGAAAACTAAGGTCTCTCTAAGAAGTTGAAATTTGTGATAAAAGGAAAATAATAAAAACATGCCAACCCAATAGAGAGTGAGGTAGAGAATCTTTCTTTCTAGACTTCCAAAATTGAGAGAAACTGGATATACACAGGGGAAAAAAAGTTATCAGGACAACTTAGCATTTAGGAGTTAGTACAATGAGGAGAGTTCATATCATCAGTCTACCCAATGTGGGATTTTGTAGGCCACAGTCAAGAATTTGGATACATTATTGTTTCTTGTCCTTGATTCTTTTCTTCATTGTACTACATAATCCAGAATTTATTGCATTAGATTTTTGTTAGGTGTCATCAAGTTGAGTATGACTCATAGAGACCCTATTAACAAACAATCTAAAGCCTATTCTACCCTGTGCCATCCTTACACTTCCTGACACACAAGAGCCTATTGCAGCAGTCACCGCCTCAATCAGCCTGGTTGAAGGTCTTCCTCTCCTTCACTGACCCTCCACCCTTCCCAGCATTATGTTCATCTCCAAGAAATAGCCCCTCTTAACAACATGCCCAAAGTATATGAAGTGAAGCCTCATCATTCTTGCCTCCAAAGAGTAGTTAGGCTCCACCCTCTTCAAGACATACCTGTTTGTTCTCTAGGCCATCCATGGATGGTCAGTGCTCTTCTCCAACATCACAGCTCAATTTTTTTTTCCATCATCCTTATTCATTTTCCAGCTCTCCGAAGAATAACAAGTATATGGAAAGACTATGGCCTGAATCACATGTACCTTAGACTTCAAACTGACATCATTACTCCTCAATAATTTGGAGAGGTCTCTAACTGCAGATTTTCCCACTGCAATGAATCTCTTTATTTTCTAACTGCTTGTACAAAGGTTATTAATTGTGGATCCAAGCAAGATGAAGCTGTTGACAGTTTCAATATCTTCTCCATCCATCACGATGTTGTCTATTGGCCCAGTTATAAGCATCTTTATTTTCTTGACACTTGACCAATTTCAAGAAGTAGAAATACTCTATATAATTTAAATCTAAGACTAGAAGTTGTTTCTTCCTTCTTTACCTGTATTTTCCCCACTACATTAACAATTATTCTTCTCAAAAACAGTCAAGCAACAAAACTCAATGGAACCTGCTCTCAGGACTTTTCCAGGGTTATCTTTTTTCTACACTATGTAGCTCATTCCCCAATTACCTTGTCACTTAATTTATGATATTTATTAATTCATTTGTGCTTTTTAGTAAATAATTTGACTCAAGACCATGATGAACATGAAATAAATCTGAATCTAAAGAGACTAGCAACCACCTCGTTTAACATTTCTGATTAAATATAAGCAAAATCTTTCTCCACTCCAATTCAATGAGAGCATAAGCATATTTTATAACCTCACAGCCTAATATGAAAACCAGAAAAAGAAATCTCATCAATCAAATATGGAAAAGTTTTCCTAAAAAAATATTAAAAATCATAGCGGTGTATGAAGGGACTGAAGCTGTGTAGCCTGGGGTTTCAAGGGAGAAGGATGTGGACATAGCCAAAACGAAGTCATGAAGCTGACTGGCAGGAAGAGTTGTGCTAGCTTCCAGGACCACACTGTGCCCATGTAGCTGGGGTCTTGAGCATGCCAGAGCTGGAAAAGCATAGCCTGCCCTTGGCTAAAGATCAGGTCAACCACCTGTTTCTACTGGCACTGGATTGTCACGTCTTTCACTTTGAGTAAGTGTCTTACCATTGTGATTTACCCAGAAGTTCATCTTTAAGAGTTACTATAGAAATGAAAAACAAAGAGTTACTATAGAAATGAGCCTTTTCCTTCACATTTATCTATCTACATAAGTTTACTTCTCTAAATTTTAAACTTTACATAAATATTCTATTATGAATATCTATTATGGATTGATTTGTATCTCCTTTTAAGATATATCTATCCACAACAAAAGATATGTTCACATTTATTCTATTATGAATATCTATTATGGATTGATTTGTATCTCCTTTTAAGATATATCTATCCACAACAAAAGATACGTTCACATTTAATCAGTAGGGAATTGCATAGCTAACCTGAAGGTGACACCTTCTTGGCCCTCCCTATGTTGATTCAAATCTACCAGCAACTTCATGGCTGAAAGATGGGCAGTCTCCTCTTGTGTGATTTAAAGCCCCCAAAAAACTCACTGGAGGTCAGCTATGAGTTGGTTCCAACTCAATTGGGGCAAATTTGGAATTTTATTAGTGTAAATTTATTTGGAAAGTAAATTTTTCAAAATATTAGTTAAGAAAGCAAATAATATGTGCCCTAATCCAGTATGACTGGAGACCTTATAAAGGGGATAAAAAAAGAAGAAGATGCAGTCATAGGAAGAAAACTGAGGCAAAGTTTGAAGTTCTACTACCACAAATTAATGAATGCCTCGGGCTACCGGAAGCTGGAAGAAACAAGGAAATCTCTAGCCCTGAAGTCTTCAAAGAGGCCATAGCCCTGCCAACATCCTGATTTCAGACTCTTATTTTTCAGAATGTTAAGAGGGCAAATTTCTGTCATTTCTGAGTTTGTGATGCTTTGTTATGGAAGCCCCAGGAAATGAAGATGGTATCCTGGTGCTTTCTATTTTACACTGATGATATTATTTTAGTTTGGCTTATTTATGTTATAAATATATTTTGCTTCTCAAGTTGCTGTATGATATTTGATTGTAGATATACAATGTATTTTATCAAAACTTTCTCTGAGGACAAATGCATTTTATTCTCCATTTGTAATAGGCTCTTTGTGGTGACAGTAACCTCTTTGTACTGCATTCCTTGCACTTCGTTGATCTTTGACTTGAAGTTGAGTTTGGCAGAAAGTATCAGCAGGTGATCAGTTTTCAGGAGGAGAACCAGGTCATACTTTATCCCTACTAATCAACATTTTTCATAGTGACTAGATTTCTCCATTAACCTCCTGTTGTGTAGCCCTTCAAGCTATGGCTTCTTTTGTCTAGGTTCTGGCATTCTCAAAGTGTATCACAGCATGAGGATAGTCATACCTGACCTCTCTTAACTTCGGAAATGGGAGTAGGATCCAACAGCATCATGCACAGTACCAAACCAATTCCCATATGATCAGACACGATCTCCACACTCTTACGCCTGCTTCTAATTCCAATACCAATAGTACTGCTCTCCTAGGTCTGAAATCTTGTGCGATGCCTACATAAACCTCACAAAAACATACTCATGGACAGTTGTTAAGGTTTACCAGTGAAGTTAACAGGTTTCACTTCAGTTTGACAACAGAATACAATTCCTCCGCTTCTCAAAAGTGCTCACAGACCCTTTGACCTTCAGCTTTGTGCCTTAATTCACTTGCAAAGCTTTCTTGTTATTGTTATGTACTGTTAAGTCAGAACCAACCCATAGCTGACCATCTGGTGGTTTTTCAAAGGCAGTTAACCACATGGGGGGAGATTGCCCATCCCTCTCCTGTGAAGTAGCTGGTGGCCTTGAACTATGTCTTTAGAATTGTAGTGCAGTTCCTTGCCACTAGGCCACCAGAGCTCCCTAATTGCGTCAACTCGTCTCAGTCCTCCAGCAAAGTTGGGCAAGGACCGCTGATTCTGGCTTCATGGAGCGACTGTCCCGTGTCAGCTCAGTCTCATGACAGTGTCTGGTTCCCCATTGAGGCCACTACTCTTGTGCAAATCCCTATTTGATTGGCACAGGAACCTTTGACCCTGAAGGGACTCTTACTGCATTCTCTCCTTCTTCCTTTCAAGTAGGGAGATTTCTCCCTTTCTACGGCTAAACCTGCTCCATTTAAACTTGGTGTGATGGGAAAAACTGACCTACCCAATATTGATTTGGGATGCTTGTTGTTAGGTACTGTCAAGTCATAGCTAACCCATCGCTGGCCCTCTAGTGAGTTTTCAGAGGCAGTAAATTGCACAGGAGGAGATGGCCCTTCTTTCTCCCATGGAGCAGTTAGTGGATTTGAGCTTCATGCCTCGGGGTTAGCAGCACAACTCTGTACTTCTAAGTCACCAGAATCCCCATGTTAGTGTATGTTGTTGTTGGTCTTACTGTGTACCATAGAGTCGGAACCAACCCACAGTTGACCCTCAGGTGAGTTTTCAGAGGCAATTAATTGCACTGGAAGAGACTGTCCATCCTTCTCCAGTGGAGCAGGTGGTGGCCTCAAACCCCATGCTCTTGGGATTGCAGCACAGCTTCTTTCTACTAGGCCCCCAGAGGTCCCTAGACTAGTGTAGGAATACCCTATTTCAGGCTTCCACACAGTTATATGATGAAACTCAAAGCTAAAATTACAGTAACACTGCTTCATCATTTTAGGAATAGAAGTGATAAAGACTCTAAATTCTTGCTATTTCCTAGGTGCTTTACAACCCCTACTTTTCTTAACCCTGCAAAACCAAAACCAAGGCTACTGCTTTCCATTTGATTTCTTTTCATGGAAACATGATATATCAGCACCGATATAAATTTTAGATATCATCTTGTTGTCTAAGGCTCATAGTGAGCCTATGAACAATAGATCTGAAACCTGCCCTATCCCATACCATCCAAATCATCTCTGACATACTTGAGCTCATTGTTACTGTCACTATGCCAACCTATCTTGGTAAGAATCTTCCTCTTTTTTTATTAAATTTTAATGAACACTTACCGAGATTTTGGGTTTCCGTTCATTCATTGTTGAACTATTTTCTCTACCCTCCCCCCCAGTTTGTTCCTCTTTTTTTTCTCCCCTTGAAAGTCTGTTTTAATTGTCCCATTGCCACAGTGCTTGTCAAAGCCAGTTCTGATTAATCTCCTTTCTAAGTGTGTCCTTTGCCATTCCCTATCACTCCTCCCTGAGAGAGACTTCACCCTGATTCATAAGGAAAAGGGGACGGTGTATTCTCTTAGCTACTTCCTGCTGAAAAAGAATCTTCCTCTTAATCTGATCCTCCACCATTCCAAGCACAGTCGTTTTCCAGTGACTACTCCTTCCTAACAACATGCCCAAAACATGTGAGACAAAACTTCACCCTCCTTGTTTTTAAATATGCCCTTCAATTAACTGTTCAAGTGTACTCTCTCCTTCCGAGAATTTTGACTAATATAGTAACTGTTTCCAAAACGAGCCACTGGGTAGAGTTCATGAAATTAAATTTTGGGGAAGGAGTGATTCACTCCTATTCCATAAATGTGTGGCTACATTTTATCAGGAAGAAATAGAGACAAAAAATGGCATATGACATTACTTCAGTAAGTCCTCCAACCTCTGGCATGTAAGATGTATCTACTGACCTAGCAAAGGCTTTCTTTTTGTTTCCTTCAGCAGATATAACTGGAAGCACCTCACCTTTGCCCGGTGGTTTGGCAATATGCTTTTGCTGTATTTTATCAAAGTTGGGTCTGACCTCTGTCATGTTGTAGTCTAGACAAATGCACTGATCCTCAAAGTGCTATTTGCAACCTGGTTTCTGGTTTGTGTTTCTCACTTGTCCCCTATGAATAAAGGAGTTTGTACCAGAATGTGAACTATATGACAAAGCACAATATTCTGTTCAACTGGCATATCTTTCACAGCAGGGCATTTCTGATCAGATGTCAGTGTGCTGATTTAAAGTTCTGATGCAAGCTCTTTAGCTCATTGATATAGATGAGCACTTGGAGTGGTTAGGAGTGTGATCTTTGAAACTGATCATTTTGCTACCTGAGGTCATATCATGTTGGGTCATATGGTCTACTTCATCAGAAAGTAGCTAACAATCATGTGTTTTGTTCTGGGGTGGTTTATCGGATTGTTTTTTTTCAGGGGATAAGTCATACTTTTTAAATGAAATTTTATTTTCATTTTAATTTTAATGAACATTTACAGAGAAGGTAGATATTTCTATGTATTTTCTTTTTTTATTTATTGATATTTTAACACAAGTTTATAGACAACTTGGATTTCCATTCATTCATTGTTATACACTTTCCTCCCAGCTCCCCTCTAGCCCCAAGTTTACTTTTTTCTTTGGAAAAAAAAAACCTTATTTCATTATTATACAGACACTCCCTCCCCAAGTCCACTTTATTATGTGTCTCTTATTCTGGACTCTTGTTATGCCAATAATACCTAATCATATATTCCTTTAAAGCAGTTCTCTCTTTCTCTCGCTCATCCGTTTCAAAGCTATGTTCACTGTTTATGCCCTCTTTCATTTCCCCCAACCACTATGGCAGTCCTGGTGGCATTATGCAGTGTATTTCTTTTTATGAAAGAGATATTTCACTCAGCATAATGTCCTCCAGGCTTACCCATTTTGTATAATATTTCAGGAGTTCTTTGTTTCTCAGTGCTGCATAATATTCCATTGTGTGAATATACCACAAGTTCTCTATCCATTTGTTTGTTGATGGGCACTTGGGGTGTTTGTAACACTTTGCTATCGTGAACAAAGCATCACTAAACATGAGTGTGTATATATCTGCTTGGCTGGCAGTTCTAGTTTCTTTAGGGTATATTCCCAGTACTGCTGGGTCAAATGATGTATCTATTTCCAACTTTTTGAGAAAGTACCATACTACCTTCCATAGTGGTTGCACCATTTTACACTCCCAC
>NW_006399789.1:20980630-20987732 GCF_000299155.1 Elephantulus edwardii
TCTTATTGCTATCTAAGATATTATATTCTGTCAAGAAACTTTTTAATTTCATTTTTATTTCTTCTAGTACCAATTCATGTTCAAGCAAGGTGTTGCTCACCTTCCAAATGTATGGGTTTCGGGTTTTTTTTTTTTTCTTTACCTTCTTGTTATCAATTTCTGATTTTGTAGCTTTGTGGTCTGAGGATGCTTTGTATTATTTCTATGTTTTTCACTTTATTGATGGTTGCCTTGTGACCTAAAATGTTATTTATTCTGGAGAACATTTAATGCACATTAGAGAAGAAGGTATACTGTGCTTTTGTGTGTGTGTATTAGCCTATAAATAACAATGAGATTGATTTGGTTTATTGTATGGTTTAATTCTTCAGCATCTTTGTTGAGTTTTTTTTTGGAAGTTCTATCTTTTCTTGAGAGTGATGTGTTGAAGTCTCCAACTACTATAGTAGTATTATCTATTTCCTTCTTCAGTTTTGTTAATGTTTTTTTCAATATATATTTTTCAGGTCTTAAATTTGGTGCATAGATGTTTATTATCTCTAAGTCTTCTTGTTCTATTGACTCTTTAATCATTATGTAGTGACCTTCCTATCCTTTGTGATGGTTTTTGCATTTAAGTCTATTTTATCAGAGATTATTATTGCTACTCACTCCTGCTTTTTTCTGGTTGTTATTTTCTTGGGGGTTCCCTCTCCCCATCCTTTTCTTTTTTAGGCTTTCTTTATCTTCATTTTTTAGGTGTCTCTTATAGAGAGCATATTGACGGATATTGGTTTTTTATCCAATCTGCTACTGCTTTTTTTTCTTCAATAGTGGATTTAAACCATTTACATTCAGTGTGATTATTGAGAGACAAGGTTTCATTGCTATCATTTTGCTGAGTTCTTTTTGGTGTTTTCCTAGTTACTTTGGTCCATCCTGGTTTCTGTGGCACTTCTGTAAGAAGGACATCTCTCAGTGTTTCCTACAATCCTAGTTTAGGTACTGGTTTTCTGGGAATATCTTGATCTCTCCTTCATATTTCATGGACAATTTTGCTGGGTATAGTATTCTTGTTTGACAGTTGTGTTCTCTGAGTGTTCAATTTATGTCATTCCATTGTCTTCTTGCTCACATGGTTTCTGCTGAGAAATCAGCACTTAATCTTATTTTCTTTGCTTCATAGGTTAATCTTTGTTTCTTCCTCACTGCTTTCAGAATTCTCTCCTTTTCTTTGGTTCTGGCAAATTTGACTATATGTCTTGTTGTTTTTCTTTTGAGGTCTATTCTAGATGGTATTCTGTCAGCTTCTCGAATACATATTCTCTCATTCTTTATTATGCCTGGGAAGTTTTCTTCTAGTAATTCTTCCACAACATTTTCAGTGCTTTTAGATACTTTCTGGGATTTCAATTATCCTCCTATTATTTCTCTTGATGGTGTCCCAAATTATTCTTAAGTTTCTCCTTTTCTTTCCTTTTTAATTCTTTTTTTTTTTTTGTTCTAGCATATCTGTGATGACAATTCTATCTTTTAATTCACTGGTTCTGTCTTCTATCTCTTCAACCCTCTTCATATGTCCCTCTGTCATGTTGACAGCATCTGAAACATTGGTCTTCATATTTTGGATTGTAGTTCCTTGTTCTTTCAGAGCCTCTAATGCCTTGTTTGTTTATCTGCATTGTTTTGAATTTTTTTTAAGCTTATCCTTGGTTTTGCTTGCAGTGTCTTGTAATTCTTCAAGTTTGTCTTTCACCCATTGAAAATATTCAATCATTGTTATTTTATAATTTGTGTTAGAAAGTTTTATCAGACTTTCTGGTTTCAGGAAATCCATTGACACAGTGTCACTTTTTGGGGGTTAACACTTTGGCTTAGGGCTTTTGTAGAGAGTTAGTTGGGCTGCTTCCTTTTTCATGCCTGAGGCAATAGCAGGTTCCTTATCTGAAGTTACCACTCCAGAAGAGGGTATGCTGCGTTGGTTTCTTTCTGCCCTTCTGACCCAAGGGAAGAGCTGCTTCAGTTTGGTAGAGAAAAGGTCTGTGAAAGCAGCCTTTTCTGTTAGATAACTGCTGCAGCTAGGTAAACCCAAGGTGTTCTGGGCTAAAGGCTATTGATGGACTGGATGTGAGGAGACAAAAGATGGAGCACAGAGACCTGATTGGAAAATCAGAAAGCCTTGGTTTTGCCTTCAAGAATGAGCTCCAGCTGTCTTATTTCCTTCTGATTGAACTTAAGGCATCCCACGTGATCCAGTCAAACACCAGTGACACCCCACAAAGTTACTTATATGTTACAGCATTGCTTCAGGCACTTGTTGCTCCCAGCACACATCACATCAGGTCCCAGCAGGCATCAGCGTCAAGTGTTCTGAAAATGGGAATTTGGTATCAGGACCAGAGTTCTGGGCATGGGGCCATAGCATCAGGACCAGAGTTCACAACCATGTTTTAAGAAGACAAGCATATGTTAATTGAAGATGACAAATCATGTGGACATGGCCTGTCATGTGATAGTTTTTTCACAATAGTGATCTCAAAATGTAGAATATCCCCACTTGATAAAAAACATGTTGTCTAACCTTGAAATTACCACAAATTGGAGACAACAAATAACTCCATTTGAGTATGTAATTCTAATCTATGTACAGATAACCTCCAAGACTACCTATTCCCTGAGATACTGGGAATATTATAGGCTTCATAATGGGTCAAGATTTCTAGACAAGCTTTCCTGTAACTTGAGCCTCTGACACTGTTAATTATTCTTTGAAGTATTTGTGGCAAAAATTGACAGAATGTGTTGGCCATACGCCACAATAACATTGCAGATTCTTGAAAATATAAAGGGAAAATATCCATAGTCCTTCTTCTAATCACTGTTTTCCACATATAAAGTTGGTGTTGATTCGCTGCTGAGTCCTTATAGAATCAGAACAGCAGAAGATGGCATGTGAAGTAATTACAAGAATGGCACTACCATCATGAACTAAATGTTAGAAATTATAGTGATGGATGTGATGCATGCAGTAGTATATCACTAAGAAATGGAGTTGATGGTAGGGCAGGAACAGGTCAAGAATCCACAAATCCATTTCATAAGTGATTTCTTTAGGCTTCCAACACATCTCAAATATCTAATGCTGCTATAACAGATAGCACAGGTAGATGACTTTAGCAAACAGAAATGTATTAACTGACCATTTGTTATTGTTGTGTGTTGTTGAGTCAGAACTGACTCATAGTTGGCCCTCCAGTGTGTTTTCAGAGGTAGTAAATTGCATGAGAGGAGATTGTCATCTTTCTCACAAAGAGTAGCTGGAAGATTCGAATAGAATATCTTTGGGTTGGCAGTACAGTTCCTTAACACTAAGCCACCAGAGAAATGCAAGTACAAATTCAAGGTGCTGGTTCTAGGCTAGGAGAAGCAAGGATTTCTCTTTGGGTGTGAAAAGTGCTTGTTTCCTTCAACATCTGTAGGCCTTGGCATTCTGGTCTTTTCTGATATCAAGGAGTTCTGAAGGGAACCAAGTAGCGAGGGCTATAATCTACAATGATAATGAAAAAAAAAGTTCAAGCTGTACTGGAAGAACTGGCTAAAAATAATAACACAGGAATTAATGGAATATAAATAGATATACTTCAACAAAGATGCAGCCCTGGACATGCTCACTAGTATAAACCAAGAAATTTGGAAGACAGCTAACTAGTCAATAGACTGAAAGAGATTAATATTTTATTGGATTCAAAAAAGAAAACAGAATGTGGAAATTATATACCAATATCATTAAAATCACATGCAAGTAAAACCTTGCTGAAGATTATTTTAAAACATCTGAAATAGTAAATCCCAGAGAACTTATAGAAATATAAACTGGGTCAGAAGAAGCCAGAGTACAAGACTTTACTCATGTCTTTGGATGTTGATTGAAAGCAGAGAATACCAGAAAAGGGTTTACTTGTGGTTTTATTGACTATGGAAAGGCATTTGACTGTGTGAATCATAACAAACTATGGATAACATTGAGAGGAATGGGAATCCCAAAATCTTGATTGTGTTCATGTGAAGCCTTTACATAGATCAAACATGAATCAATTGTCTGGATAGAACAAGGGAACATTATAAGGTTTAAAATCAGGAAAAACAAATGTGTAGCGGGGTTGTATCCTTTCTCTGTACCTATTCAGTCTATATGGTGAGCAAATAATTTGAAAACTGGACAATAAGAGGAAGAATGTTGCATCAAATTTGGAGGAAGATGCATCAATAACCTGTGTTATGCAGAAACACAACTTTGCTTATAGAAAATGAAGGCAACTTGATGCAAGTTTCAGTCCTTGGGAAAATAAATAATTCTGGGAGTGGTAGCTGTTGCTGAAAGGTGCTTTTGAGTTGACTGAGACTCATAGCAACCCTTATGAATAGTGAATCTGAACCTTTCCCTATCTTGTCCCATACTCATCATCTCTAATATGCTATAGCCTATTGATAAAATCACTGTGTTAATCCATCATCTTGAGGGTCTTTTTTTTTCTTTATTACCCTCAAACTTTGCAAGCATGATGTCTTTTTCAAAGGACTATCCTCTCCTAACGACATTTACAAAGTGTATGTGATGAAGCTTTACCATCCTTGCATCTAACCTTTTCTGCGTTTTCTCCAAAACATACTTGCTTATTCTTTTGGAAGACCATGGGACAAAGTACTCTTCTCCAATATCATAGGCGAAAGATAGAAATTCTTTATTCTGTCATCCATATCAATTGTTCAACTTTCAGATACAAAACAGGCAGTTGGAAATATCATGGCTTGGATCAGGTACACCTTAGTCTTTGAACTGAAATCTTTATTTTTCAAAACTTTGAGAAAGTAGACAGCAGATTTTTCCAGTGCAATCTTCTTATTTCCTGACTGGTGGTACCAAGAGCTTTATTTGTTGACCCAAGTAAGATGAAATCACTGTCAATTTCAATTCTTTTTTCCACCTATCATAATGTTGCCTGTTGGTCCAGTGATGAGCAAGGGTAGGGTCAGAGAAAAGAATGAAAGACCCCCAACCAGAAAAATTGACACAGTGACTGTAGAAAATTGAGCTTATATTAGAATTTGTGAGAGGGAGGGACAGAAATAGCTTGAATAGCATCTAACAAAAACAAGGCTGAAGTTTCCTCCCTGTCAACCCTGTTTTGTATAACTTTTCTCTCTTCTTGTCTAACTTTCCTGTTTTTGTCTTTAGTGACATAAAAACCATTAAAGGCCACAATGTATAGGCAATGTATAGGATCTCCCCTTATGTCTGACCAGAGCTATGGTAGGATTAGAGAGTTTTACATTCTACTCTTAATTCCCCTATAATTATTTGTTTAAACAGGTCGTGTTGTTTTTGTTGTTGGTAGGTGCCCTCCAGTCCCACTCATAGGGACCCTCTGAACAACAGATCTGAACCTGGTCCTTTCTTTTGCCCTGTCCTATCCTTTACCAATCTCAAAAATCTCTGACAACCTTCAGCCCATTTTTTCAGTCACTCTATCAATCCACCTGGTTGAGGGTATTCCTATATTTAGCCATATTTCTCTCAACCTTCCGAAGCATGTTGTCCTTCTCCAATGAATAACCTCTCCTAGCAACATACCGAAAATATATGAGATGAAACTTCATCATCTTTGCCTCCAGGGAGCACTCTAAGTGCTCCTTCTTCAAGATGTATCTGTGTTCTCTTGGCAATCCATGTGATAATTAGTACTCTCCTCAGTTCAAAGGCATCAATTCTTCTTCTGTCATCCAGGTCTCAGATGCATAAGAAGTGATTGAAAAGATCATGGACTTAATTGCAAGAGTTTCTGTAGCCACAATTCTTTGGCTGACTATTGGCATATGAGTTTAGAGTACTGCTTAGAGAAACACTCAGCAGGAAGCTAGCTGAAAACAGCTTATCAGCCAAGCATACAGACATGTCCTCAAGAAAAACAAGGTGCATTCATGAGACCTCATAAGGCCAAGAAGAAAGTTCTTGAGAGATTGGAGAAAATATAGATTTATGAGAAGCAATTGTCCTTGAGAATTTATAGTAAATAGAGACAAGAAAAGTTCTAGTTCCTAGAAATCCAAGGACACACTCTTTTCTAGCCTCAGAGATACTTGTTAGATATATTACTTTCTGGTCTTTGAGATTATTGTTTGTTGTGTAGCAAGAAGTTTGGCTTTTCTGATAAGTAATGGAATGCTTGCATTCTCTGTATATGCTGAGAAGAAATAACTGTCTTTTTGACCTTATTCCCTGTGCCTCACTTTCTCTCTTTGTTTGTCTCTCTTTGCATGTTTTTTCTTCAGCAGAACTATGGTTCTCAAATTAACATCATTGTTCCTCAATAAATTGAAGAGGTTTCTGACTGCTGTCTTTCCCACTGCAATATGTCACCTGGTATCCCAACTGCTGGTACCAAGTGTAATGATTGTGGATCCAAGTAAGATGAAGTCTCTTGACAGCTTCAGTCTTTTCTCCATAATTATATTGCCTATAGGTCTACTTGTGAGAATTTTTGTTTTCTTTACAGAAACTATTGAAGGCTTTTACCTTCTGCAGCAAATACTTTAAGTCCTCATTTTCAGCAAAGTTGTGTCATCTGAAAAACAAAGATTATTTATGATTCTTCATCTAATCCTGATGCCACATTCTTCATAGAGTCCAGTTTCTTGACTCATTTGTGCAACATACATATTGAATAGGTATGGAGAGATAATAAAACCTTGAGTCACGTCTTTCTTAGTTTTAAACCATGCAGTGTTCCCTTGCTCTATTCACTTAACAGTGTCTTGGGCTAGGTGTACATTTCATATGAACACAATCAAGTGTTCTAGGATTTAGCCATAATTTGTTATGATCCACACAAAGGCTTTGCATAATCAATAAAGAGATATTCAAATAATATTCAATAGATAGTCCAATCATAGATATTCTTCTGGTATTCTTTGCTATCAAACAGAATCCATTTGACAACAGCAATGACATCCCTAATGTCATGGCCTCTTTTAAGTCCAGCTTGAACATCTGTATGTTTTCTGTCTATATATTGTTGTAGTCATTTTTATTGATCTTCAGTAGTATTTTGTTTGCATGTGAGAT
>NW_006399789.1:20992327-20993274 GCF_000299155.1 Elephantulus edwardii
ACAATTCAAAGACATTGGTTCTTCTCTGGTCTTCCTTAGGCATTGTCTAATTTTAAGATGTATATTAAGCAATTTAAAATACCATAGCTTGGATTATTAGCACCATTTTATCAATTCTTGCTCTTTAGTACTTTGAAAAACTTGACAGAAGTTATTTCCCAATGCAACACATCTTTTGATTTCTTGAATTCTGTTACCATGAATGTTGACTATTCATCCAAATAAAATTAATTTATTTCATTCTTTCCACCTTCCATAACAAGTTACCTATTGATCCAGTATTGAGTATTTGTGTTTTCTTTAGGGTGAAGGATGTTTTCTTTGATCATCTGTAGCAAGTGGCAAATGTTTCAAGTCCTTTTCACTTCTAGCAAGCAAACTTGTGCCATCTGTATAAATTACGTTGTTGATGAATTCTCTTTCCATTATGTACAATGGTTGGATGAGCTTTCAGATTGATTCATTTTGGGAAGCAGGAGTACCTTCCACTTCCTAAACTGGATGCCTCTGGAAACTCTACAAATTCTCTTATAAATGTACAGAAATGATATTAATTATAGAACAGATTTCAGGTCTTTTGTGCAAAGCTTACTCTGAGTCATATTTGGCTCGACAACACTTAGACACTGCTAAATGAGAATAGTGTTGCTATATCTGGAGGAATATTTTTCCACTTTCCACATCACTCTTTGTCAATATGCTATATGAGATAACGTGTGTTTGCTATGATGTTGAACCTTGTACCATGGGTAATCAAATACCATAATGATTTCCCAGTTGTAAGGCAAGTTGGGGGAAAAGGTGTGGCATCCACTTCCTAAACCACATGCCGCTGGAAACTCTATAAACATGGAGAAACAACAATAGCTATGCAAAGCATTAGGTCTTTTGTTCATACAGTCGCAATGAGTCGACTTTGACTCCACGGCAATCAACACCAACAACAA
>NW_006399789.1:20995749-21000851 GCF_000299155.1 Elephantulus edwardii
TGCTTGGTAGGGTGGAGGGACGGTGCAGGAGGGGAAGACTCTCTATGAGGTGATTGATTCAGTGACTCAGATAATCAGGATGGGTGTGTCAGAGACAGTGTGACTAGCACAGGATAGAGCAGAGTTTAGGGCTGTTGTACATAGGGTCGCTATGAGTCACAAGTGACTTGACGGCATATAACAACAACCTCACAACAACAACCTGCTTTTTGGGTTTTATACTCTCCTCTCTATATGATAACTTTGATGGACTAGTGGTAAGAAGCTATACTAAAATCCCAAAGGTATGTGGTTTGAATCCCGAGGTTCTGTGGGAGAAAGGTGGGCAATCTCCTTGCTTGTGACTGCCTCTTGAAAACCCACTGGAAGGTGAGCTATAATTTGATTCCCACTTAAAAACAAACAACAACATTCTCCTATTTTTAATCTAGTCCAAGGCCCTATAGGCACAGAGTATAAATTATCTCCCTGGTTACACATGGAGATCTTATTTCAATTAACAGATGCAACTCTGGACTTGTTTACCAGTATGTCATAAAATTTGCAGGACAGTTTCCTGGATAATTGACTGAGAGAGATTCATATTTTTTTTTTCTCACTCCCAAGAAAGTTGATACAATAGAATGTGAAAATTATCACACACTATCATTAATATCACATGGAAGTAAAATACTTCTTAACATCATAAAAAAAAATGGCTAGAACAGTACATTGACAGGGAACTTCCAGAAATTTAAGAGGGGTTTAGAAGAGGCCATGGCACGAGGGATGTCATATTGGATGTCAAAGGGATCATCTCTAAAAGCAGAGAATACCAGAAGAATGTCTATTTGTTACTTTATTGGCTATGGTAAGGCATTTAACTGTGTGGATTATAACAAACTATGGCTAACATTGTAAAGAATGAGAACCCTAGAACACTCAACTGTGCTCATACAAAATCCATACATAGATCAAGAAACTATTGTCCGAATGAAACATGGCAACATTACTGTTTTTGTTATGTGTCACTGAACTGCCTACAATTCATAGTGACCTTATGTACATTAGCTCTGAGCCCTGCCTTATCCTGGGCCAGTCTCACTGATTCTGGCACATCTACCACTGTTTCCTCAGTTACTATGACAATCCATCTCATCAAGGGTCTTCCTCTTCTATGCTGTCCCACTACACCCTTCCAAGCATGATGTCCTTCTCCATGCATCAGTCCCTTCTGGCCATGTGCCCAAAGTATGTGAGATGGAGCTTCAAAATCCTTGTATCCAAGGAGAAACTTGGATTCACCCTCTCCAAAGCAGACTGATTTATTTTCTTGGTGGTCCACTGTATGCTCAAGACTCTTCTCGAACATCACAACTCAAAGGTATCAAGTCTTCTTCTGTCATCCTTAGTCATTGTCCAAGTCTCTGATGCACAGCAAGTAATTGTGAAGACCATGATCTGGATCAAGTTTACCTGTCTCTAGTCTGATATTGTTGCTTCTCAGTATTCAAGAGATGTCCCTGATGACAGATTTTCCCAGTGCAATTCATCTTTAGATTTCCTGACTGCTGATACCAAAAGTGTTGATTGTGGAGTTAAACAAGATGTAATTGTTAAAAACCTCAATCTATTCTCCATCTATCATGGTGCTGCCAGTTGGCCCAGTGGTGAGAATCTTTATCTACTTGATGTTGACCTTCATTCATATTAAAGATTACAGTCCTTGACTATTTACAGCAAATACTTCAGGTCCTTCTCAGTTTAGGCAAGCAAAGTACTGTCATCTGTATAACGCAGATTGAGGAGTTCTCCTTCAATCCTGAAGCCGCATTTCTCCTCATAAAGTCCAGCCTCCCAAAGAATCTGTTCTGCATACAGGTTGAAAAGGTATGGAAATGGGATGCATCCCTGATCCACTCCTTTCTTGATTTTGAACCATTAAAGGTTTCCTTGCTCTATTCTGAAAACTGCTTTCTTGTCCAAGGAAAAGTTGTAGATTTTTAGGTTTTTCATAATCAGATAGGGTGTGTGTCAGGGGTACATCTTTTCTCCATACCTATTCAATTTTTAAGCTGAGCAAATAATTTGTGAAGCTGGACTCTGTTAAGGGAAATATGGCATCAGGATAGGAAGAAAAATCATCAACAACCTGAATTAATTAGATGATACAATTTTGCTTGCTGAAAGTAAGTAGATCTTGAAATGCTTGTTGCAGATCAAAGATGGCAGCTCTCTATATGGATTTTATGGGCAAAATATTGAGTGATGTAGGAATCATCAAAAGGCGATGGAACAAATACATTGAGTCACTCACTGAACAAAAAAAAATTTGTCAACACTGCATATTGGTAATGCCAAAAAAGCGTGCCATCATAGCCAATGGTAATTAAAGGAGAAGTTCAAGTTTTACTTAAGGAATTGTCAAAGACAAGCCCCCAGGAATTGATTGAACACCAATTGGAATGTCTCAACAAACAGGTACAGTCCTTACTAGTCCATGCCAAGAAATTTGAAACACACCAATTGAATGGAAGAGATCCATATGTGTTCCCATTCCCTAATTAGGCGATCCAACAGAATCTGGAAATTACTGAACAATATTATTAATATCATATACAATTAAATATTGATGAAAATTATTGAAAAAGAGTTGGAACAATACATCAATAGAGGACTGTTATAAATTCAAGTCAGATAAAAAAAGAGGCCGTGGAGTGAGGGATATCATTATAGACAACAAATGGATCTTGATTGAAAGCAGAGAATACCAGAAAGATGTTTACACATGTTTTACTCCTAATGCAGAGGTGTAGATCATAACAAACTATGGCTAACATTGAGAATGGAAATCCCAGAACACTTAATTTTGTACATGTGAAACAAATGTAGCACAAGATCCAGTTTCTGAATAGACTGAAGGAACACTAAATAGTTTAAAATTAAGTAAGGTGTGTGTCCTTTCTCTAAAGCTATACAATCTGTATACTGAGCAAATAATTCAAGAATACTGACTATAGGAAGAAAAATGTGGCATCAGAATTGGAGGACAACTTATCAACAATCTGCAGTATGTAGATGTTACAACCTTGTTGGTAGAAAGGGAAGAGAACTTAAAACACTTGTTGCAGAAGATCAAAGATTACAACCTTCAATATGGAGTATATCTCAACATAAAAAAAAAACAACCCCCCCAAAAAAACCAAACAACCCAAAAGTCCTCACCATTGGATCAATAGGTAGCATCATGATTGAGAAAATATTGAAGTTGTTAAACATTTCATTTTACTAAGGCTTACCATCAATATCTTTGGTAACAAAAGTCAAGAAATTATATATATAAAAATTGGGAAATTTTGCTGTTAAGGACATCCACAATGTTCTAAAAAAAGAGTGCCGGCTTAAAGACTAAGATGTGTCTCGTCCCATGAACAATAAATAATGACAGAAGAAGATTTGATGGCTTTAAATTGTGGTATTCGAAAAGAGTACTGAGTATCTCATGGACTTTCAAATGAACAAATAGGACTGCTTTGGAAAAATTGCAAACTAGCTGCTGTTTAGAGGCAAGGATGGGAAATATTCAATTTGCATACTTTGGACATGTTGTCATGCTGAGAAAGGTGGAGAGCCAGAGAAACGACGACCCTCAACAAGGTGGAAGAGACAGTGGCTACAATAATGAGATTAAGCAAGATAGAGATTATGAGGATGACACAGAATAGGGTTGTTGTTCATAGGACTCCTGTGAGTCATAGTGAGATTGGGGTTACCTAACAACAACATATTGAAGCTCTTCCTCATGCAAATAACTCATTCTTTTAAACTATCTATATCTGTATCAATAGAAAAACAGTGAATTTTAAGGAAAAGGGATATTTTTGGAAAAGAATATTTGATGAAGTGAGAACTGACAAAGGGACAAATAAATCTCTTTTGCAAGAACAACAACCAGAGCATTCCTTAGAAACAAGTGAGGATGGTGAGATTCTGTTCATGTGCTTTTAACATGTTTACAGGAGAGAGCAGTGAGTAGAGAAAAACAACATTTGTAGCCCATTAGAAGGTCAGCAAAGGAAAGAAAAACCCTCAAGAAGATATGACTGCAACAATAGTTCGAAGATAGCAGGAGTTGTGAGGATGGTGCAGGACTGGGTAATGTTTCTGTTGTACATGGATTAGCATTGAATAGGTGCACTAACAGTGACACTCACTCATGACTGTCAATGAACCAATTCACAATGACTCCATTGGCTTTCTGAGGCTGTAAATAGCACAGAACCAGAGTGCTCATCTTGCTCTTGCAGAACTACTGGTAGATTCTAAGTACCAGACTGTTGTGGTCTTTGGTTTAGTACAATGCACTACAAATTCTTGTAATAAGGACAAAATAACATGTAGCTACAGCTATGAGCGAGAACTGGATATAATGTGAGAGCACAAAATAAATGCTTTCTTATTTTGTAAGAACCTCAAATCTGCACAAATGTTGATGAAGGTCTGGAGCTTTCAGAACAGAGAAAGTGCCATGAGAATGAGGAAAGGTGTGTAAGTAATTTTGGTAGGAATAACACTGCATGATGAGGAGAAATACTGCCAGTGCAGCTAAAGCTCAGAGACCAAGGCAAGAGGCTATGGTAAAGATCTTTCTCCCAAGAACAATTGGAAATTGTTGCTCTGTTATTTCCTGTCATGAGCAAGAAGCTTCATGGAAGATGTTACATGATAGATGAGGCTTGATTAATGAATGGAAGAGTCATGAGAAAGGAAAACACTCCGTAAGGAATTATTGTTGCTGTGTACCGAGTTGGAATCAACCCATAGCTCCAGAGGGTTTTCAGATACATTTTAATCGTGTGGGAGAAGATTACCCATAATTTTCCCATGGAGTAGCTGGTGGTTCTGAACAACATGCCTTTGGATTCGCATCACAACTTTTTTTTTTAAATTTAGGTTGTTTATTTTTCATTTTAATGAACATCTACAGAGATTTTGGAATTCCATTCATTCATTGTTGCACCCTTCTCCCGGCACAAACCCCTCCCCCCTTTAGCATTAGGTCACAAAAGCTCTTAAGCCCCTAAGGGATTGTTTGTTGTTGTTATGTGCTGGGGAGTCACCTG
>NW_006399789.1:21001374-21001916 GCF_000299155.1 Elephantulus edwardii
TTGTGTCAATCCATCTAGTTGAAGGTATTCTTCTCATTCTCTGACCCTTTATCTTTCTTAGTAAGGTGTCTTTTTCCAAAGACTAGATGCCCCAAATCTTTAACTGTTACCATCCTTGTTTTTAAGGCACACTTTGGTTGGATTTTTCCCCCAACAGAATTATTTGTTCTTTTTGCAGTCCTTGAGTTTATCTTTTAGTACGTAGGGTTGCTCTGAGTTGCAGGCAACTCGCTGGCACATAACAACAACAAACAACATTACTTTTCTAGCCAGTGTTTGTCTTTGTTATGTAGATAATGGGGGAATATGTGAATGGAATCTATTAGCTTAACCACAAGGGGATTGGCTATCTACCATTCCACAATGCCGTTGGCCAGTCTCAATAATCTACAAGAGGATTGGCTAGTTTTACCAATGTCTTTATCAATCCAGCAATGAGAAGAAGACAGATATTCTGGCGCCATTGATCAAGAAGCAAGATAGTGTAGGACACCCTTCTTGCTCCAGCAACACCTATGGTCATACTGGAGTTCTGACATGAG
>NW_006399789.1:21010188-21014506 GCF_000299155.1 Elephantulus edwardii
CACCACAGCTCAAAGGCATCAATTCTTCTATCCTCCTTGGTTACTGTCCAACTCTCTGATGCATAACAAGTGATAGGTGGGTTATTTTTTTTTTTATTTTAGTGAAGAGTCACAAAAAGATTGGTTTACATTTATGCATATTTTCCTCTCTCCTCCTTTCCCAAATCTCTTCGTATGCTTATCCTGTTCCATGCTAATGTCATACAGATAATTTCATTTTGTCCTTTCCTTTCAAATTGTTCTTCCTATCAGCCATTCCAGTGCCGTGTTCATTATCTACCTATTCTTATCCTTCTCTTTCCATCATCCAGTACCATTATTACAACAGTGAGTTTATGCAGTATTTTTCCTTTTGTGACTGAGGTATTTCACTTAGCATAATTTCTTCCAGACTAATCCATGCTGTATAGTGTTTTATGAGTTTATTGTTTTTCAATGCTGCTTAATAGTCCATTATGTGAATGTACCATAGTTTGCTATGAGTTTGATTGTTGATGGTTCTTGAGCTGCTTCTATCTCTTTGCTATTGTGAATAATGCTGCAAAAATAGGTGTGCATACATTTATTTGTGTTATTGATTTCTTTGTGGTATATTTCCAGTAGTGGGATACCTGGATCAAATGGGATTCCTATTTCCAGCTTTTTGAGGACGGACCAGACTACCTTTCATAGTGATTGTACTGTTTTATTTTACCCGGTAAATTCTGAGAGTTCTGTTCTCTCTACAACCTCACTAGCATTTATTGTTTACTGTCTTGTTGAACTGTGCTATTGTTGGAGGAAGAATGTTGCAGTTGCCCCAGGCTTGATGATTCATTGAAGAAACTTGATAATGTCTAAGGTGGACCAAACCAGATGACAGGATCCTGATGAGGCTCTAGCCCAAGTCACAAAAGCCCACACTGAAGTTAATTACCAGGACACCGCTGCCCCCAGTTCTGAGCAAAATACCATCTTTCCTAGTCCTCTCTAAAATCCCCTATAAGAAAGAATTGTTCTTGTCTGCCCTGGTGCCATTTTGACCTTTCCTGTACATTTCACCTGAGGACCCTGTCAGACCATGCAATAAAGTCTTGTTCATTTCTTGGGATCAGCTTTTTTTCTTTCTCTCTGTAGTTCTCAACTTTTTTTTTCTCTTCTCTTCTGTCATTGCTGACGTGAAATATCTCATTGTTGCTTTAATATGCATCCCTCTTATGGCTAGGGATTTTGAGCTTTTTTTTTATTGTTTGTTGGCCATCTGACCTTTGATGAAGCTTTTATTTATTTCTTCTGCCTATTTTGTGATGGGGTTATTTGTCTTTTTCTTGTTGATGTGCTTAAGTATTCTATTCTACAAAATTTAATTAGGAGTCTCTTACCAGATACATCACTGCCAAATATTTTTCCTAGTCTGTAGTGATCCTTTTTACACTACTGGCATAGTTTTGGTTTTGGGTTTTTTTGGGGGGGTTTTGGGTTGTGTGTGTGTGTATGTGTGTGTGTGTGTGTGTGTGTGTGTGTGTGTACACAAGGATTTTCTTCTTAGACAATGCCTTTTGTCTATTTTATCCTCTCCAGGTTATAGGTTTTTCTTTACGCTTGGAAGTCTATTCATACCATAGACTAATACTTTCATATTTGTTTCTATTTTTTCCTCTGTTGACTTGGTTAGTCTTCTGTTTTATCCCTAGATCACTAATCCACCTTAAGTTGATTTTTACTTATGGAGTAAGGTGTAGATCTTGCTTTAGTTTTCTATAGACAATTATCCACTTTTGCCAGAACCATTTGTTAAGGAGGCTGTTGTTTCCCCATTTAATTGATTTTTATCTCCTTGTAAAAGATCAGTTGATTATAGTTTGTTATTGCCATTAAGTGCTGTCAAATCAAATATACAACAAGAAGAACAATATGGTTTGGGACAGGTACACCTTATCTGTAAACGGAAATTTTACTCAGAACTTTCAAAGCTGTTCTTGGAAGCAGCTTTGCCCACACCTGCTAGCTGTGTTAGTGAATTGAATATAATCTGGTTTAGATGGAGCAAAGTGTAACAGTCACATTAACTCTGAATTGGAGTCTCTCGTGCTCTAGAGTTGAGTTCATTGAGTTTTCTCCAGGCTGTGATCTTTAGAGAAGTAAATCACCAGGGAGAAAATATGTTAGACTCTAATTTAAACAAAGCAAGGAAGATGAATATGGCACAAGTTTGAACTTTATTTTCCTTCAAAGCTGTCTAGGCAACAAAAATTATACTCCCCGGGAGATATTTGATGATAAAACTGAAACGTCAACTTTGAATTTGGGTTGAGAAAAGCTGTTGGCTTTTGTTAATGATAGTGTTTGTGGTTCTTGAAGTGAGACAAAAGGCTTAAAGTTACAGGAAATTAGTGGTTTTGGTAAAAACTTTGGGTTGTTTTATATTAAATGGAGCTGTTGCAAGATTTTTCAAGCCAGATCTGTGAAAATGGAGGAAACAGTTTTCAGCTTTTCTGAGCAGTGGACGAGTACATGCCAAATATAGGCTGTGTCTGCATTTACCAAATTCCAGCTATTCATCTTATGAAGAAGGTAAAGAAAAGAAGACTAAATGAAATTTGACATACAGGCCTTTAAGAGACATGAAAGAATCATTTAAACATTTAAGTGCTGTGGGTGTTTTGTTTATGTTTAAAAATAAGTAGCATTTTTAAGTTTGAAAGTATTACTCATTGTCTTGGAAAGAAAACCAACATTGACAGCGTGGTAAGTGTGCATTTACAGTCTCTACCCACTTACCACTGCCATTGAGTTGAGTCTCCTGACTCATAACTACCCTGCTGAACTGAGTAGAAGTGACTCATAGGGGTTTTGAGGCAGTAAATCTTTACAGGATCAGGCTGCCGCATCCTTCTCCCACAGAGTTGCTGATGGGCTCACCCACCAGCCTTTCAATTAGCAACACAACACTTAACTCACAGTATCATCAGATTCTTTTATAATTTGTGTTGTTTTTAGGTGCCCTTCAGTCCACTATGACTCATAGTGACCCTATGAAATGGATCTGAATCCTGCCCTAGCCTATGCCATCCTCATCAGCTCTGGTATACTTAAGATCATTGTTACAGTTATTGTGTTGATCCAGTTTGTTGAGGATCTTCCTCTCCTTTGCCAATCCTTCACCTTTCTAATATAATAGTAATAAAATAGGTATCTACATTCATTATTCATTCCATCAAGATTAGTAGCAGATCACTTACAAGAGGGGGCATGTCAATAGTGTCCTAAATGGTTGATATGCTGTGTAACCCCATTATTTCCAACATCAGATATTCCTCCATCATTCAATTCCTGCACTCCTCTATGTCTCTTGGATTTGGTGTTTGCTGGAAGGTGCTTCAGAGACTCAGATCAATCAGAGAAATGACTCACACAACACTAGGTCATGCAGGCCAGTGTGGCAGAGACTGATGAGTAATGTAAACTATCAGGGGTAGTACAGCTGGAGACTGTGTCCCACTGTCCCAGGAAAGGAGCGTTGCAAAAAAGAGCTAGCATTGAGCTCCCATGAACTTATACAAGCCTACAGTTGTTAGGTGCCATAGAGTTGAGTATAACTCATAGCAACTTTACGAACAATCGATCTGGACTCTGTCTGATCCTGTGCCATCCTCACAATCTTCGACACAGTCAAGCCTGTTACCGCAGTCATCATGTCAACTCACCCCATTGAGGCTCTTCCTCTCTTTCATCACCCTTCCACCTTCCCCAGTATAAATAAGGTCCCCCTCCAAGGAAAAATTATCTTAAATACATGCCCAAACTATGCGAGACAAAGCTACATCATCATTGCCTCCAAGGAGTACTCTGGCTGCACCTACTTTAAGATATATCTGTTCTTTCAGCATTCCATTGAATTTTCAATACTTTTCTCCAACACCACAGCTCAAAGGCATTGACTTGCCAAAGGCTTCAATGCACATTCTACTTCTTCCTTCATTACCATTAACTCCTGTTCATATTCTGTTGTTGTTATGTGCCGTCGAGTCCTTTGCGACTCATAGCGACCCTATGTGCAACAGCCTTAAACCCTGCTCTATCCTGTGCCAATCTCATTCCCTCTGACACACCCTTCCCGATTATCCCAGTCACTGAACCAATCCACCTCATTGAGGGTCTTCCCCTCCTGCGCTGTCCCTCCTCTCTGCCCAGCATGTTGTCCCTCTTAAAGACCAGCCTCTCCTTACAACATGTCCAAAGTATGTCAGGCGAAGGCCCAGAATCCTTGCCTCCAAGGAGCAGCCTGGTTTAACCCTCTCTAGGATGAATCTGTTTGTTTTCTTTGCAGTCCATGGTA
>NW_006399789.1:21016640-21017796 GCF_000299155.1 Elephantulus edwardii
GATGCCACAATTCTCCTCATAGAGCCCAGCTTCTCGGATAATCTGCTCTGCATACATGTTGAAAAGGTATGGAGACAGGATGCATCCCTGGTGTACGCCCTTCCCAATTTTGAACCATACATTATTATCCTGCTCTGTTCTGACTACTGCCTCTTGGTCCAAGTATAGGCTTCACATTAGCACAATTAGAATAGATAATATTTTAGCTCACAAGGCAAGCATCAATAAAGTAAGAAACATAGAAATAATCCAAAGCATCTTCTCAAAACACAATCGTACAAAGTTAAAAATTAATAACAAGAGGAAAAAGAAGAAAACAAACACATTTGGAACCTGAACAACACCTTGGTTGGACATGAGTGGATACTAGAAGAAAAAAAAATGATATTAAAAAGTTTCTTGAAACAAATGACAATGAAAACATAACTCACCAAACCCTCTGGGAAACAGCCATAGATGCAATCAGAGGCCGATTTAATAGAAATATGCAAACACATCAAAAGGCAGGAAAAATAAGTACTGACTTTCTAACCCAATATCTTCAAGCAGTTGAAAAACAATAGCAAGAAAACGTGGCACTTTCTAAAAAAAACTTAAGTTATAAAAAATTAGGGCAGAAAGAAATGAAAGATGAAACAGAAAAACAAGTGAAACCATAAACGAAACTAGGAGTTGGTTCTTTAAAAAGGTAAATAAAATCAACAAATCACTAGCAAAACAGAGGGAAAGAATGAAGAGACACAAATAATCTGAATAAAAGATGAAACAGGCAATGTCACAGAAACACCAACTAAAATGAAAAACTTAACAATGGGATATTATGCAAAGGACCTGAAGCACCTGCAGCAGAGGGTCAAGGACTGCAGCCTACAATATGGATTGAGGCTCAATGTCAAGAAGACAATGATTCTCACCACTGGACCAGTTGGAAGCATCAGGATGGATGGTGAAGAGATTGAGATTGTACACAGCTTTAGTTTGCTTGGCTCCACAGTCTACAGTCTTGGCACCAGCAGCCAGGATATTAAAAGGCGCATTGCCATGGGAAAGTCTGCTGTTAGGGACCGCCCCAAAGTACTGAAGAGCAATGGTGTCTCTCTGGAGACCACGGTGCATCTGATACAGGCCATGGTCTTTGCAATCACTTGTTATGCAT
>NW_006399789.1:21017896-21024642 GCF_000299155.1 Elephantulus edwardii
CAGATGTAATCAATCTGATTCCTATGCATACCATCAGGTGAAATCCGAGTAGTGAAAGATAAATCCCTCATTTTGGAGTTGACCATTAGTTACAGTGTAGTCCCTGCCCTTATCTACCAAATGCCTTCAGAATTAATGTCCCATTGTCTGACCCGTGACTTGACAACTTGTCAGAGATATTTTTTTTCCTATGTCCAGTGTCTCTTAAGTTTACTTGTACTGTCTCCGAAGGGAAGGTGTTGTGTCCTGTAGAACTCCTGTATAGATTGTGTTTTCCGTCTTGGCCTGAGGGCCCAACCGGTTTAGGCTCCGCCTTGGGGCTTGTTACCTGGAGGTGTGTCAGAAGCTATTGTGGGAGTCCTCTGTGTTGCCTGGTCTCGGCTTGGACCCATGCTGCTTCTGGCTGCTGGTGGCTCCCTCTTTCTCTCGCTGGCTCCTCCCCAACCAGTTTAGGCTAAAAATTTTCAGTTTCAAGAAATTCTTTCCGATACAGTGACTCTGTGTATTCCCTCTATATTCTTTTGATGCTTTCTGGGCCATTCAAAATATTGTCAATTGCATCTTTCAGTATTGTGACATGAGGCTTAAGTTTGTTATCTGGTCCTTTTAGCTTGAGAATGCAGAGTGCATTCTTCCACTTTTATTCTCCAATTCCAGCTCTCTTCATATTCCATTATAATACTTCACTTTGTCCTTCCATGTTGCCCTTTGAAATCGTGTGTTCTACTCTTTCACTTCAAAAAGTTTTCCTTTAGATTTGACTTCTCAATTTTTCTTCTTTATCCTCTGTTTTTGTAATAACTTTTTGTTTTTCATGGATATTATCCTTGATATCATCCCATAACTCCTCTCATCTTCTCTCAGTGGTGTTCAATGTCTCAAACCTATTCTTAAGATGATCATAAAATTCAGATGGAATTGACTCAAGATGATATCTTGGTTCCTGTGAACTTATTTTCATTTTCTTTGGCCTCAATTAGAACTTGCATATGAGTAATTGATGATCTGACCCACAGTATACCCCTGGCTTAGTTTTGACTACCAATATTGAGCTTCTTCAGTGATTTCTTCAACAAATGTGCTCAATCTGATTCCTATGCAGCCAGCCCATCAGGTAAAAGCCACATTTTTTTTTTGGTTTTTTTTTTTTACCTTTTAAGAAAAGGTCTATGCAATGAATAAATCATCATAAATACAAAAGTCAATCATTTTATTTCCAGCTTCATTTCTATCACGAAGCCCACATTTTCCAACCACTGTTCTTACTTCACTGCTTCCTACTTTTTCATTCCAGTCACCAATTATCATTAACACATCCGAATTGCATGTTTGGTCAATTTCAGAGTGGAAAATTTGGTAAAAATTCTCAATTTCTTCCTCTTGGGTTCTAGAAGTAGAAGCATTTATTTGAATAATAGTCACACTAGGAAGTCTTACTTGTATGCATTAGAATATTATCCTATCACTCACAACATTATTTTTCAGAATGGAACTGGTTGAATGTAAGGAATACCAGAAGAATGTCTATTTGTGCGTTAAGGGTGTTTTATTGTGTGGATCATGACAAATTTTGAATGAGATTGACAAAAATGGGGATCCCAGAGTACTTGATTGTGCTCATGCAGAACCTATACCTGGACCAGGAGGCAATTTTGTGAACAGAACAGGGGAACACTACATGGTTTAGGACTGGGTAAGGAGTGAGCCAGGCTTATATTCTTTCTCCATTTCTATTCAATCTGTAAGCTGAGCAAATAATCCAAGAAGCTGGATTTTATGAAAAGTATGGCATCAAGATAGGAGGGAAATTCATCAATAATCTGCATTATGCAGGTGACACAACCTTGCTTCCTACAAGTGAGGAGGCCTTGAAACACTTGTTGCAGAAGATCAAGGAATGCAGCCTTTGGTATGGATTGTATCTCAGTGTCAGGAAAATGAAGATTCTTATCACTGCACTGATAGGCAGTGTCATGATGAATGGAGAGGAGATTGAAACGGTCAATAGCTTCATCATGCTTGGATTCACAATTAGCTCTTTTGGTATGAGAATTCAGGAAATAAGGAGACACATTGCACTGGGAAAATCTTCAGTTAGACACTTTTCCAAATTATTGAGGAGTAGTAATGTCAGTTTGAGGACTAAGGTGTGTCTGATTCATGCCATAGTCTTTCCAGTTACTAACTATGCATTCAAGAGCTGAATGATTAACAAAACTCAAAAAGAATTAACACCTTTGAGCTGTGATGTTGGAGAAGAACACTGAATATGCCATGGATGGCAAAGAGAATAAACAGGTAGGTTTTGAAGAAGGTGCAGCTGGAATGCTCTTTAGAGGCAAGAATGATGAGGCTTCAATTCACATACTTTGGATATGTTGCTAGGAGATCCTATTCCTAGGAGAAGGACATGATTTTGGGAAGGATGGAGGGTTGGTGAAGGAGAGAAAGACCCTAAACCAGCTTGATACCATATCTGCTGCAATGGGCTCTTGTGTGTCAGGAAGTGTGAGGGTGGCACAGGATAGAACAGGGTTCAGATATTTTGTTCGTGGGGTCACTATGAGTCATACTCAACTTGAAAGCACCTAACAACAACAAACAACATCAATCAAGTGATCTATGAGGTCAGACTAAAATAGCTACACATAGATTGACCAGAGGCTAAATTCTTTACCACAATGGTGAAGATCACATTTTTATTTTTAAAAGAACACCACATCTTTAAAACTTTCTGTGATTGTTATTTTATGTAAAGCAAATTTGACAGTAGGGACTGTCCTCATTGAATTAAGACATCAACTACTACTTCCATCATAGCTGTGTTGTCTTCTTTCTGGAATAGGCACTTTTTTGATGGGTAAGAATTTGTCTTTTCTCTATGAATCACTTCCGCCAAGAGTAACATCCATGGACTTACAGTATGCTCTGTCTACTGACATAATCCTCCATACAGTATTGCCTCAAATATAGGGACTCAACTCATTATCTAAGTGACCTGTCAAAGTTTTACTCATAGGCATGCAAAACCAGCAATCTGCTTCCCTAATAGTCAACTTCAGACTTGTCAGCCTCTGCTGATCCCTCTTTCCTGAAATCTGGCCTATGGACCTGGGAATTACAATTTTATACAAAGCCTGTAAGTAAATTCCTTGAGAGGACTCTCTCTATGTGCATATATGATTTGCATAAGTTTCATTTATTTTGCTTCTTTGAAGATCCCAGATGAATTGTGGAGACTTTCATGTCACTGAGAAGCTGGAAGTTGTATCACTAGAATTTAAAATATTGTAGGATCACTTGTGGTAGGTAGCTTTCTGCAGAACTTCCAGACTTGGAAAAAATCTGATATTTTACTTCTAAAAGTTAATTGAAAGAAATCCTATAGATCACAATATGTTGTTTGATAATGTGTTTCATCTACCTTGAGTTCATCATCAGAAAGGACTGAATAAGGGAAGTGGAAGTTTACCATGTTAGTATACAGATGAAGCACTAATGACTGCTGCAATAGATCAAACAGAAATGATGGAACTGTCACAGGACTAGTTGTCATTTCAGTCTGCTGTACATAGCATTTCCATGAGTCTGAGAGTACTAGAAGACAACTAACAAAAGCTAGAAGTTCTAGAAACAGTATCTGTGTAGGCAAAGGAGGATTGGGAAGAGGAAGGAGTTGAAATGGCAATCCCTTGTAACTGAAGCCTTAAGCAGTCTTTCAAGAAATTCTGTTGTTCCAGTATGAAAAAGCAATATATAAGAACTTTATAAACTTTGTATGTAAACCAGGATAAAACAAAAAATAAACAAAACCTCTCTATTACTGGGATGATCTTTCCAAGCAGCTTCAAAAGAAAGACATAAACTAGGACTTCTGTTTATGCATAGACCAATCCTTGGCAACAGGCTATTTAGAAGAGATGTGATCTTGTATGATCAAGCTTTTATAAACTAATTTATGAAGAGAGACTCAGCCAAGACTTGTCAACAATTAACAGTTCCACCACCTGGAAGATTACTGGAAGATTAGTGCCTTGACCCTGGAAAAGGATTGGGTAGTATAAGACAATAGTCACTCAAGTTCACACTTTTGTAATTTTTTTACTTTTGCATATTTTGAGTTTTTAGTTCATACAAAAAATTCACTGATGTGGATTTAGCTCCTTCAAGATTCTGGTTGCTCTCTTACTGTTTTTGTTCTTAGTGTTAGGTGCCATCAAATCTACTTTGGGGTCTGGGTTTCAAACTGGGTGGCTCCTCATACACACAGCATCAGGAACCCACAGAGTCATACAAGATGGGATCTGAGAGCTTTCTCTAATCTCCTTGATCAGGTAACACCTTTCTCCCAAAAAGGTGTTGGCTACCTTAACCTCATCTTTCATGGGGTGGGGGAGGCAGGGCGAAGATTTTCAGCCTCAAATTTACTTCAGCTGAGGGTGGAACAAACACCATCACAGTATCAGATCTAGAAGAGACATGTCTGAATCTTGGAATTATCACATTGTGTCAGTAATGTAAACAGAGACAGTAAGTCACAGAACTTAGCAGAAGCTCAGTGACCAGGATCTTCCCTTAGTATCGCCTTAAGTAAAAACCTTTGTCTGAAGTGGGTACATGGGATTTGGACATACATCCTCCTAAAAACAGAGATGGAAAAAAAGAAGGAGGATATAGCAGAGAAAGGGTAGAGACAAATAACACATGTTAGGGTTAGGGAGGGTGGGTGGGCAGTGGATGAATTGGTTATTTGTATAAGAGAAGTGTCTTTCATCTGTCAAATATTCTTTTAATAGTGAACATCCAAGTTAAGACAGACTGGGAAGAAAGATTGGCCATCTACTTCTCAAATATAACAGGCCTTTGAAAACTATATTTACAGCACAGCACAGCATAGCATAGCACCCCATGACTAGAGTAATAGATATGGCTACTGAGGTCAAACACTCAAATTCGGAAACACAAAGGAGGAGAAACAGTTGTAAGAAGAAATTAACAATTGGTATGATGAATGTGAGAAGCATGAATGTAGGAAAACTGAGCATTGTAAAGAAAAAAAATGGAATGCATAAATATTGACATATTGGGTATTAGTAAAAGGAGATAGATTGGCATGGGGCATTTTGAATCCCAAGATCATATGATCTATTATGCTGGAAATGAAAAGGTGACAAGGAGTGACACCAGACCCGTATCAAGCCAAGAGGAGCAAGCTTCAGGGAGTGAGCAAGACAGCTGGAATTTGAGTGAGGTCATCTGTGGGGTTCACTGCTTGTTTGGACCATGCAGTACCCCTTAAGCTCAAGTGCAATGGAATGAGATAGCTGGAGATTGAGTGAGATGGCAGACCAAGTTCTTAAAAAGAAAATCAAGGCTTTCTGGATTTCTATTCAGATCCCTGCATATGCCCACCCTGCAAGCAGCTGTGTGTGTCCACCCTCCACACGTCTCCACACTCTGCCTTGCATTTCATCACCTCCAGACAATTAACTTACTTTAGTCCAGAGCACCTTGAACTAGACTAGCTACAACAGTTGTCTGACAGAAGAAGCTGCTTTCACAAGCCTTTTCTCCTGCAAACTGAAACAAATATTTCCTTGGGTCAAAAGTTCAGACAAAAACACAGGCAGGGTAACTGGCCCTAACTTTTCTAGAATAGTGACTTCAGGTCAAGAACCTGCTATCACTTCAGGAATGAAAAACTTTAATAAAGCAATGTCACATAAGAAGTAGGTACTCACACTCTACACAGCCCAAAGCAAGATGTCAATCCAAAAAAAGTGACAAAGTATCAATGGATTTCCTGAAGTCAGAATGTCTGATGGAACTTTCTGACACAGAATTTAAAAGAACAATGATTAAATATTTTCAGTGGGTGAAATACAAACTTGAAGAATTACAAGATACTGCAGGCAAAAACCAGTCGGAACTTGAAAAAGCAATCCAAAACAATGCTGATAAAACAAATGAGGCATTAGAGGCTCTGGAAAACAAGAAACCACGAACCAAAATATGAGGACCAATGTTTCAGATGCTGTCAATAAAATGGAGGGAAACATGAATGAGGTTGAAGAGATGGAACACAGAACCAGTAAAATAGAAGACAGAATTGTCACCACTGATCTGCTAAAACAAAAATCAGGGTAACCTGAGAACAATGTGGGACCCTGTCAAGAAGAAATAACATGAACTTAATCAGAATTCCAGAACAGGAAAGTAAAGGCACTGAAAAAAGTTGTGGAAGAATTACTAGATAAACTTCCCAGGCATAATGTAGAATGAGAGGATATATATTGAAGAAGCTGAGCAAGCACCATATAGAATAAACCCCAAAAGAAAAAGAACAAGGAATATCATAGTCAAATTCACAAGACCCAGAGATAAGGAGAGAATTCTGAAAGTAGTGAGAGAAACAAAAAGTAACCTATAAGAGAGAGAAGATAAGATTAAGGGTCAATTTCTCAACAGAAACCATGCGAGCATGAAAACAGTGGAATGACATGTATTGAACACCAAAGAACACAACTGTCAACCAAGAATATATACCCAGCATAATTGTCCATCAATATTTTGGAGAGATGAGATGGACTGGCATGGGGCATTTTGAGTCAGATGACCATATGATATATTACTCCGGAGATAAAAAGACAAGGAAAAATGGGGTTGCCTTCATAGTAAAAAAAGTAATTTCTAGATCCATCTTGAAGTACAACATTGTGAGTGACAGGATTATATCCATACGCTTA
>NW_006399789.1:21029882-21038548 GCF_000299155.1 Elephantulus edwardii
GCGATTGGCACAGGACAGATCAGAGTTTAGGGCTTTTGTACATAGGGTAGCTATGAGTCGCAAGCGACTCGACAGCACATAACAACAACAGTGGAAATGGACAAATACCTAGAAATTTATAACCTACCTAAGCTTACAAAACCAAAATTGAACATGTGAACAGACTGACTCATTACAAAAGAAGAAATAGAAAAGGTAATAAAATAACTTCCAGCCAAAAAAATTACTGTACCAGATGGTTTTGCAAGTGAGTTTTTTCAAATATTCAGAGAAGTCCTCTCACCAATTTTACATAAAGTATTTCAGAAAATAGAAAAGGATGGAATTCTCCTTGACTCAGTCTATGAAGCAAACATAAACTTTATACCAAAGCCCGATAAAGGCATCACCAAAATAGAAAACTATAGAAATATCGCTCATGAACATAGATGCAAATATTCCTAATAAAATCCTGGCCAACAGAATCCAATGATATATGAAAAAAAAATAATTCACCATGACCAAGTTGGATTCATAACACGCATGCAAGGATGGTTCATGATAAGAAAATAGTGTAATTCATCACATTAACAAAGCAAAGCAAAAGAACTCCATGATCCTACCAACTGATGCAGAGAAGGCTTTTGACAAATTCCAACATCTGTTCTGATTAAAACACTCAACAAAATAGGAATAGAAGAGAATTTCCTCAAGAGTAAAAAGTATGTACACAAACCTGAGATCCAATATTGTTCTCAATGGAGAGAGATTAAATTCCCTTTTAGAACAGGAACTGGGCAAGGATGCCCATTATCACCTCTCCTGTTCAATATTGTATTGGAAGTCTTAGCAATAATAATAAGACAAAAGGAATAAGAGGAATCCAAATTGGCAAAGAGGAGGTAAAATTATATCTCTATGAAGATGATATGATAGTTAGAAAACCCTAAAGACTCAGCAAGAAAACTACTGGACATAGTTGATTAATTAAAAAAAGTGGCAGGATACAAGATCAACATACAAAAATCAGTTGGATTTCACTACAGTGACAAAGAATGCAGAGCTGGAGCTAAGAAAAACAATATGCATTCACAATAGCTAATCATAATGTTAAATACTTGGGAGTGAATCAAACTAGGGACACAAAGGATCTACTCAAAGAAAATTACAAAACATTACTACAAGAAACAAAAAAGACATGGAGAAATGTAAAAATATACTTTGCTCATGGATAGGAAGACTCAATATTGTGAAAATGACAATACTATCAAAGACAATTTACAAGTTCAATGCAATCCCTATACAAATACCAATTCCATTCTACAATGAGATGGAAAAGAGAACCTCCAATTTCATTAGGAATGGAAAGAGGCCCCCTAAAGCAAAGCCCTCTTTAGAAAGAGAAACAAGGTAGGAGACATCCCACTCCCTGATTCCAATCCTACTACACTGCTGTGGTGGTGAAGATAGCATTGTACTGGTACAATGACAGACACATAGATCAATGGAATAGAGTTGAGAATCCAGAAGTCAGCCCATCTACATAGGGACAAATGATTTTTACAAGGAGATGAAATCAGTTAAGTGGAGAAATGACAGCCTTTTAAACAAATGGTGTTGGCAAAATTGGGAAACTATCTATAGAAAACTCAAGCAAGACCTACACTTCACACCATACACAAAAACCTACTCAAAGTGGATCAAGGACCTAGGACTAAAACCAAAGATTATTAATTTTATTGTAGAAATGCTTGGGAGAACTCTCAAAGCCCTAATCCACAACATTATCAGTCTTCCTAGCATATTCTGAAAAACCTACAACCAAGAGAGGATAAAATAGATGAATGGAACCTTGTAGGCATCAAATCCATTTGCACATCAACAATTTTCTCCAACAGAGTAAAAGCCACGGACTGGGGAAAAAAATAATTGGCAAAGACATATCTGATAAGGGACTTATATCTAGAATTTACAGACTACTCAGGTACCACAAGATAAACAACCCAGTTTCACAAAACACAGGATATGAACAGATACTTCATCAAAGAAGATATTCAACAGAGCAGCAAACATCAAACACTGGCAAGGTTGTGAAGAAACTGGAACACTTGTTCACTGTTGGTGGGAGTGTAAAATGTGGAAATCACCCTGCAAAGCAGTATAGTGCTTTCTAAAAAAATTGCAAAAGAAATGCCATTTGGCCCAGCAATTTCACTGCTGAGAATATAACCTAAAGAAGCCAGAACTGCCACTCAAACAGATATATGTACACCCATGTTTATTGTGGCTTTGTTCATAACAGCAAAGAGTTGGAAACAACCCAAGTGCCCATCAACAAATGAATGGACAGAGAAGTTGTGGTATATCCACACAATGGAATACTACACTGCTTTGAAAAACAAGGAACTCATGAAATATTATACGAAATGGGTGACCCTGGAGGAAATTATACTGAGTGAAATATCTCAGTCACAAAAGGACAAATACTGCATAATGCAATTGTTGTAAAAATGGGAATGACATCAGGGTTGGAAGTAAACTAAGAAAAGAGGGGATAAAGAATGTGAACTGAATTAAAAAAGATGAGAAAGAGAACTGTTTAAAAGGAATATATGGTTAGGCATTATTTTCATGACAAGAGTCTGGAATAAGAGACTCATAGTAAAGCATATTGGGTGGAAGGGGGATTGTATGACAATGAAAGAACTTTTTTTTTCTTTTCCAAGAGAAAAGTGAATGGGAAGGGTGGGGTAGACAGGGAGGAAAATGAATGGAAATCCAAAGACTGTAATCTTTCATTAAAATCTCAACATTTTAAAAAAGTGGTGAGGAAAAAGAAGTCACTTTCATAGCTAAAAAGACCATATCTTGATTCATCTTGAAATACAATATTGTGACAGGATGATATCCATATGCATACAAGGAAGATCTGTTAATATCACTATAATTCAAATTTATGTGGCTACAACCAGAGCCAGAGAGGAGGAAATAGATAATTTCTATCAACTGTTTTAGTCAGAAATTGAACAAGATGCATTAATAATAATGGGTGAGTGGAATTCAAAAGTTGGGAACAAGGAAGAAGGATTGGTAGTTGGAAAATATGGACTTGAGGACAGAAATGAGGCTGGGGATATAATGATATAATTCTGTACAATCAATGATTCTAAGAAACATAAACACAGGTTATGCACACAGATTTCACCTGATGGCACGCACAGGCTTCAGATTGATTACATCTGTGGAAGGAACCATTGGAGAAGTTCAATATTAGCAGTGAAAACTAGGCCAGGTGCTGATCGTAGAACAATCAACTGCTCATATGCAAGGTCAAATTAAAAGTAAAGAAGGTTAAATAATATCCACAGGAATAAAATTTGACCTTAAGTCTATCTCTCATGAATTTAAAAACCAACTCAAGAGTAGGTTTAAGGCCTTGAACACTAATGAATGAAGACCAGATAAGCTGTGGGAAAATATCAAGACTATAATTCATGAAGAATGAAAAAAGTAATTTCAAAGAAGGAAGAAGAAGAAAAGACCAAAATGGATGTCAGAAAAGACTCTGAATACTGTACTAGAGCACCAAGAAGCCAAAGCAAAGAGCAGAACTCAAAAAGTTAAAGAGCTGAATAGAAGATTCTAATTGCTGCTTGGGAAGACAAGGCCAAATATTATAATGAAATGTGCAAGGAGCTGGAGTCAGAAAATCAAAAGGACTGAACTCAGCATTTCTCAAGCTGAAAGAACTAAAGAATAAATTCAAGCCATGAGTTGTAATGCTTATGGAAGCTATGGGCAGAATATTGAATGATTCAAGAAGCATTTAAAAAAAGATGGAAAGAGTATACAGAGTCATACTAAAAAGAATTGGCTGATACAGAAAATTTCAAAAAACAACATAGGAGCAAGAGGCAATTGTGATGAAGGAAGAAGTACAGACTGCTCTGAAGGACTTGGCAAAAGATAAAGCCCTAGGACTTGTTGAAATAACAATTGACATATTTCAACAAACAGATGCTGCCCTGCTTGTGCTCACCAATTTGTGCTGAGAAATCTGGAGGACAACTACTTGGCCAACTGACGGGAAGAGATCCATATTTATTCCCATTCCATAAAAAATGTGACCCGACAGAGTGTGGAAATTATCAAACAGTATCACTGATAACACATACTAGCAAAATTCTGCTGAAGATTATTCAGAAAAGACTTGACCACTGAAAGAGAATTACCAGAAATACAAGCTAGGTTTTTGAAGAGGTCGTGGCACTAGGGACATTATTACCAATGTCAGATGGATCTTGGCAGAAAGCAGAGTATCAGAAGAATGTCCATATGTGTTTCCCTGACTATGCAAAGGTATTTAACTCTGTGGATCACAATAATTTGTGAAAAAATTGGAATCTCAGAACACTTAATCACGCTTATATGGAACCTATATTTGAACCAAGAAGCAGTCCTCAGAACAGAGCAAGGCATGATTCAAAATCAGGAAAGGAGTGTGTCAGGTATGAATCCTGTCCCCATACCTTTTCAATTTGTATGCAGAACAAATGATTCAGGAAGCAGGGCTTTATGAAGAGTGTGGCATCAGGATTGGAGGAAGACTCAACAACATAATGATATGCAGATGACACAACCTTGTTTGCTGAAATTGAGGAAAAGGAGAACTTGAAGCATTTGCTGCAAAAAGTGAAGGACGGTAGTCTTCAACATGGATTGAAGCTCACAATCAAGAAAACAAAGATTGTCACAGCTGGGCCAATTGGCAGCACCATAATAGAGAAGATATTGAAGTTAGTATTTACAGCTTGCTCAGCTCCACAATCAACACTCTTAACACAGGAGTCAGGAAATCAAAAGACGAATTGCTTTGGGAAAATCTGCCGTTATGGATTTCTCCAGAGTGTTGAAGAGCAATGATGTCAGTCTAGACACAAAGCTGTGCCTAATCCAGGCCATTGACTCCTCAATTACTTGTTATGTTTCAGAGAGTTGGAAAATGAGTAAGGATGACAGAAGAAGAACAGATGTCTTAGAGTTGTAGTGCTGGAGAAGAGTCCTGAAAATACCATGGACTGGCAAGAAAACAAATAAGTCTGACCTTGGAGAGTGGAAAACCACGTCTCTCCTTGGAGGCTAGAATTTTGAAGCTCTGTCTCACATACTTTGGGCACATGGCCAGGAGAGAAGGGTCCTTGGAGAAGGACACCTTGTGCTTGGAAGAGTGGATGGCCAGAGCTGGAGAGGAAGATCCTGGATGACATGGATTGATACAGCAAGTGGGGCAATGAGAGTTGGTGTGTGGGAATTAGTGAGACTGTTTCAGGATACGGAAGGATTCAGAGCTGCTGTACACAGGGTCACTATACATTGCAGGCAACTCAACAACATATAAAAACAATAACATATTATGACAGGTTTGGAAGCAGAAGTGTCATCCACTTCCTAAGCAACATGCCTCCGGAAACTCTATGAACTGATAAATGTCGATAGTTGTAGAGATGCTTCAGGCCTTTTGTTCATAGGGTCACTGTGAGCAATGCTTGACTCATTCAACAACAACTGAGATAATTGTGCCTTGTTAATCTGGGTTTTCATTGCTGGACTAAATCTGGGCTTGCAGTGTGTGATATTCTTTGCCTCCTCCACTGCCAATCTATTTCCATAATAAACCCCACAACTGTGAGTAAAGTCTGTGAGTCAAGTTGTAATGAATATTGGATCCAATTGGTAGAAATAGGTGTAGAAGCATGTGGATTGGCATATCTGTTTCTTTAGTATTATGCATATTATTTATAGGCATACTTTCTCTTTTCAAAACAGCTAGGAGTCAGATTGCTCCACACTGTGTTTGGTCCTTTTATGCCAACATCGAATGTATCTAATGTCATCAATTTCCCATAAATGATGCTTTATCTCTTCAGGAGAAGACACCATATTGGAGACTCAGCATTTACTCTATGTTGCAGGCAGTTTGAACATTTGCTAGTGATTTAGGACCAAGGCCATGTGATAATCAATTAGCTGTATCATTCTGTTCACTTGGGTATAATATGACAATTTTTACTTGCCATGCCTTATTTGCTAGATCAGTTTGCATCTTTTCCAAGTCTCTTTTTAATTTTCCTTGCCTTATGTTGGTGGTTAATAACTTCAAGATTTTTATAGTATTTTTCTCCAATCTGTCAATGATCTCAGAAAAAAAATCATCTGATTCCACAGTTCTTTTAATATCATTTTCCTCCAAATGTCTCAAAATGGTGAGATTTGGTCTATCAATGCATTCTATTTTGACCAGTATCTTATCCTAGTTCATCACTGGTAAGATTCTAATAATTGTACTGCAAGTGGACACAATGCACTCTTGAGAATGACACCTGTGCTGGAGCCCATAGTGTCACCTGGCCAGTGATGGATCAAGTTCCAAAAGAATATATTTTTATTTTTTTAATTTTCTTCCTAGGACCATTAGTTTCAACTCTCTTAGGCAGTATTTCCCTCCCAAAAAATAGACGAAGACTCTGAGATAGTTATGCAGTAGGTTTCTTTTGTAGTGCTTTTACTTGAGAACAACACAAATGAGAGATGTGCAGGCAAAAATAATGAGACAAAGGGAAAAATTGAAATGTGATGAATTACAAGAGAGGCATTTTCCGAGTTTATGAGTGGGATAGCCTTTGAGAATTGTGTCAATTGAGTCAAGGAGGTTAGACTGTTAAATACTCACTGGATGCAAGCAGTCCTTAGGCAACTGTATTAACCTTGACTGAAATGGATTCCTCCAGCCAAAGGCAGTTCCTAGAGAGCAACTCAACTGAGAGCCATAGGGAGAAACACTCCCAGCATCTGAAGGAATTAATGCATTTATCTTGAATGCTTAACTTTTATTTCAACTGGGATTTTAATCAAGTAATAATAAAAAAGTACAACACTGACACGTACTCAGACTTTAAAAGGGAAAAGAAAAAATATGCAGAAATATATAATCTTGTAATATTTGTATTACAAGAAGTAAGTGTAAAGATAAAAGAACAGAAACACTAAGCCTTTGGGGCCAGTCCACCTTTAATGATTAATTTTTCCCCTCTAGCTAAATTTGACATTAAAGAAATCCCTGCCCACCATACTGAGTTTGAGGACCCAGAAGAGACAGGCACTAAGAATTTTATAATAATTCTATAATCAAGTTTGGGCAGAGGAAATTTTTCAAAAATTACACGCCTAACATTAAGAAGTTCTGGGTTCTTAAGAAACAGAGAACTCTTTTACATTTCATCTCAATTAGATATTAGAAATTTCAACTAGTTCTCTTTTGCCACTCAAGACATATTTTAACCTAAATGTTAGAGAAAGTAGAAACTGAATGCAGATTGCCTGGTTCAAGTCTTATTCTGACAATGTAGTGTTGTGATTATGTGACATGAAGTGAGAACCAACTCAGCAGTGACTCTCCAACATGTTTTTAGAGGGTGAAAGTCATGCAGGAGGAGATGACCCATCTTTCTCCTGAAAAGCAGCTTCCAGGCTCAAAATGCATGTCATTGGGTTGGCATCACAACTTCTTACATCTATGCCACCCGGGTTCTATCTTGTTATGGAGAAAATAAGTCTCTTAATCTCTCTATCCTGGTGTTTTCTTTTCTGTAATGTGGCAACATATCTACCTTATGAGTTGATTGTAGGGGATAAATCTGTTAAATAAAGCTTGGATTTTGGTTGAGGGTTTTCCCCCCTTTGATATAGTGATGGACATCAGTCAAGTTGTCATTGTGATTATTTCCTCACCTAAGAAAGTTTCAGAGTGTGTGCAAATATATCTTTATTAATATCTTGATCTGTCAGCAGATGAATATGCTGCAAGTTATCAATTGAGTTAAGTTGTTGTATATATCAGAATCCATATTTAGTTAATAGAACAGATGCAAAATGTTTGGCAGCATTTAGTTAACTGCTTGTTCCAGGACTAAAGTGAAATCCTTGTTGCTGTTGCTATTACTTCATTCATGTAGCCCCATGTGTGCAGAGCGTAACTGCTTCATTAGGTTTTAAAGAGTTAATGACTATGCATCTTATTATTGTTTAGGTGCCTTGAGGTTCACTGCAACTCTTAATAACTCTATGAACAACATATCAGAACCTTTCCCTATCTTGTGCCATACAATTTCCAATCAGCTTGAGCCCATTGTTATAGTCACCAATCTATCTTGTTGAAGATCTTCCTCTTTCTGACCTTCCACCTTTTCCAGTCCTGTTCCAAAGATTAGTCACTCCTGACAACATACTCAATGCATATGAGATGGATCACCATCCTTCCCTCTAAGTAGCACCCTGTTTCTTTAAGATAGACTAGTTTATTATTTTGGCAGTCCATGGAGTATGCCATTCTCTTCTCCAACACCACAATTCAAAACCATAGATTTTTCTATTATCCTTATTCATTGCTTAATTTTCAGATGCATAAAGTTGGTTCAACACTTCTTCAAAGTTAAAACAACTATAAGATATCATCTCACCCCAGTCAAAATAGTGAAATTTAACAGAACAGCAAGCAACAAATGCTGGCGAGGTTGTGGAGAAACTGGAACCCTGATTCACTGTTGGTGGGAGTGTAAAATGGTGCAACCCCTGTGGAAAGCAGTATGGCGCTTTCTCAAAAAGTTGCAAATAGAGATACCATTTGACCC
>NW_006399789.1:21038648-21039237 GCF_000299155.1 Elephantulus edwardii
GAGGTCAAGATATTTCCAGAAAAACAGAACCTAAGGGAGGTTGTGAAAATAAGACCAGTATTGCATGAAACACTGAGAGATGTCCTTCTTACAGAGTTGCAACAGAAAGAAGGATGGACCAAAGTAACTAGAAAAAAGCAGGAATAGCAATATTAATAGCTGATAAAATAAATTTCAATGCAAATACAATCACAAAAGACAAGATAGGTCGCTTTATAATTATTAGAGTCAATAGAACAAGAAGACATAATATTAAATGTTTATGCACCAAATGATACAGCTGCAAAATGTATAAAACAAACATTAACAAAAATGAAAAAGGAAATAAACAATATCATTGTACTGGTTGGAGATGTCAGTACACCACTCTCAAGATAGAACTACCAGAAATAAACTCAAAAAGGATGCTGAAGTATTAAACCACGCAATAAACCAACTCATTCTTATAGATATGTATAAGCTAGTGTATCCCAATGAAGCACAGTATATCATCTTTTCCAATGTGTATGGAACATTTTGTTGTTGTTGTTGTTGTTATGTGCGGTCAAGTCCTTTGAGACTCATAGCGACCCTATGCACAACAGCCCTA
>NW_006399789.1:21039337-21050250 GCF_000299155.1 Elephantulus edwardii
AGAAGAATGAACTGGGGAGGAGGGTAGAGAAAACAGTGCAACAATGAATGAATGAAAACCCAAAATCTCTGCAAATGTTCACTAAAACTAATAAAATTTAAAAAAAAAAGACTTCTTAAAAGTGCTAAGGAGTTATGACATCCCTTTAAAGACTGAGGTGCATCTGATCCAAGTCTTAGTATTTTCAATTATTTTGTATTTTGGTCTTGTATAGATCTCTGGTTTCTGTTCCACCTTTTATAAGTAGATCCTTAGGAGTGCCATTCAATGAGAATGGGTTCAAATTAGCAACCTTTTGACTAGTAATCATGTACCTACTCATTTGCTCCATTCTTGTGTTATCAAAATAGAAAACAGATTCTCATTTTAGGTTTGGTACATTTCAGAGTGTTTTGAGAAATCATGACGATTATTTTACATAACTTGTTTTATGGGTTGAAACTCAGAGTGTCTCAAAATGGATCAATCTTGAATCTTTTACTCTTTTTTATTGCTATTGAGTCAGAATAAACTCATAGCTGATCCTCCAGTGAGGGCTTTTTTTTATTTGTTTGTTTGTTTTTTGCATTTTTCCCCTCTCCACTTTATTTTTATTTTATATTGGTTTTCATACAAAATTTGTATACGTTGTGTATTGTAATATGTGAATTGTGTTTCACACATTCCTATGTTCTTATTGCATTTCAAATGATCACTCATATACACTGTTTTATAAAATTAATCACTATTGATCTATGGCTATTATTACCCCATCTTCTCAAGACTCCATTGGATCTTTCGTAATTCCTTCACCTCCCACCTGTCTGTTCACCAAACTCTGTTATCCTAGTGATTTCCTCTCCTCTCCACCCCTCCATCTCCTTTCAAACTTTTATTCACCTCTTCCTAGTTATTTTTCTAATTTTACAATAGTGGTCTTATGCATTATTTGTCCTTATGAGACAGTTAATTCACTCACCACTATGCTCTCTAGACTCTCTCATGTTAAATAGTATTTTACAAAATTATTGCTTCCTAATTCCAGCGAATTTTTGAAAGCTGCAAATTACACAGGAAGAGATTGTCCATCTTCTACAGAGCCACGAGTGAACTCAAGCTAGCAGAGTGAGTATACCTTTGCATTGCAGCTTCCTATGGACTACAAAACCAGAGATCTGAAAGCTATTATAGTTGTAAATAGTTTATGTAATGATACAGACTGGTCATATACAAATAAGAACATATCTTTTTATCCACTATTGCTTTTAGCATATTTGATTTGCTCTTGCCATCTTTTCCCCCTCATGCTATCTGGGTTGGACTGATTCTACAGTTTTTCAGCTATAAGACATTTAGGTGATAAAATGCTTATGAAAGTAAAATAAAAGAAAATATTCACGAAAAGGCTATAAGATGAGTTAAATCCTAATTAAGTTAAAAACATTCCTCTTTCTAATCTCAACTAAGGCTGACCATGGAACTTGAGGTTTGATGTTGGTGGCAGGCCTACTCATTCAGTCTTTCCTGCTCTGCCACAGAAGAAGCATCATCGAAAGCAGAGATTAGAATAAAGGGATAACTTCCTTATCTATTTAATTTTCACTTCCTTGCTTCTTCAATTTTCTCTTGGCTGCTGTGAGTAGGAAAGCTGCCAGTGTGCTCTGGGACAGGCAGCTTGAGCTACATTTGGCCCCTGGGAGAGGCTGTGCGGAACTGGGCAGTGCACCAAGTCCTGGAACGGAGGATGCCGTCTGGCTGACTTCTGGCTGTGGCCAGCTCGTTTCCCACCCCTGGTGGGTATATCCATGATCTCTTCTTAGTCTTAGGCTGCTGCTGCTGGCCAAGCTTTCAAAAATGGGCAACTTTAAGCTAGATTGATCCTGCCTCTGACATGGCAAACTGTTGGGAGTGATAATTTTGTCTTCTGACTTCTGTGTCTCTGTCTTCTGACCTTGCCATCACAGGGCAGGGTCAACTATCAGTTCAACTTCAGCATTTCCCAGTGATAGGTAAGTATTTGATTCTCCATTTGTGTATCCTCCCAAACCTCTAAGAAGACACAGGTTAAGCATTTGAGAATTTTCTCACTGCTTTTCACCTTCGTGCTGGCAAAGGAGGGTCTATGAGCTCTGAAGGTCAGCAAACGTGTAGTCAGAGAGTAAGATAATGTTTTCTGCTCGTTCTATGTAGTATAAATAAAAAAGTCGCTCTAGTGGCTTAGTGGTAAAAAATTGAGTTCTCAACACAAAGGTATCAAAGAAGTTAGAATCCACCAGCTACAATTCACTATGCCTGAAAACCTGTTGGAGGGTCAGTTACAAACGGCTTGCCTCTCATTTGACAGCACTCAACAACAGCATCACCTTAGGATTAGGAAAGGGAGAAGACATAGCCACTAACCCAGCAGAGAGAAAGTTCAGGGATCCTGTTCAAATTTCTAGTCTTCTCTTTATGTTCTTGAGAAATAGATAATGGTCAGACAGTGGCAGGTCTGCTTAGAATACCTTCAAATAGGTCTTATAGGGAGTTCTGGTGGCCTTGTCCATTCAGGGCTGTGCTGATAATTTAAAGGTGGTGCTTATCTGGAGTTCTGAATCCACCAGTGTTTTCTCATGGGAAAGATGTACAATTCCTCCTGCAGAATTGGCATCCTTACAAAACCTGATAGCAGGTGACTTCCAACTTCTTGGTAGTGATCAGTAAGTGCTGCTGTTGTTGTGTGCCCTTCAGTCAATTTCAACTTAAACAATACTATATCACCTACAGTAGAACTGCACATGGTCTCCTACACTGTAATCCTTATGCTAGGTTGTTTTGTTTTTTTCTCCCTGAAGGGACATAAATGGATTTAACTATCAACCTTTCAGGTAGCAGCCTAACATTGTTGTTGCTGTTAGGTGTCATCGAGTCAACCATGACTCATAGCAACCCTGTGAAAAACAGATCCGACCCTTGTCTTACTCTGCACCACCCTCACCACCTCTAACATGATCTAGAACATTGTTACTATACCATTTCATCTTGCTGAGAGTCATTTCTTTCTCTGACCTCATGTTTCCCAGGCTGATGTCTTTTTCCAAGGGTTGGCCCTTCACTGTTGTTGCTAGGTGCTGTTGAGTTGAGGTTAACTCCTATTGAGCTTATGAAGAATAGATCTGAAGCCTGTCCTATCCTGTGCTAGCCTCACAGTCTCTGACACTCTCCAGCCCATTGCTGCAGTCACAGTCTCAATTCACCCAGTTGAGATTCTTCCTCTCTTTTGCCATCCCTCCACCTTCCAAGTTTGATGTCCTTCTTCAGGAAATAACGACTCCTAGTAGCATACCTATTCATTGTCCAGCTTTCTGATGCATAGCAGCAGATTGAGAAGACCATGGCCTGAATCAGATGCACCTCAGTCTTCAAACTGGCATCACTGATCCTCAGCATTTTGGAAAGGTCTCTGACGGTGGACTTACCTAATGCAGTCTGTCTCCCAGTTTTCTGTTTGTACCAAGGGTGTTGATTGTTGATCCAAGCAAGATTAAATTATTGACAGCTTCATTTAATATCTTTGTGTTTCATTTATCTGTAAAAAGGAACTATACTAGCATTTATAACAGAGTTATGAGGTTGATATAAGTTAATTCATGGAAAATCTATGACTATTTAGTGTCTTCCTTAGCATATCATTAGTAAGCACTCAATGGATGTTAGCAACTATTATGCCAGATTTATTTAACCATAAATAAATATTGATGAACTTGTATATGTATTCATTTATTCAGTATGTATTTACCATACAACAGTTTTAGGCACTTTGGGAAGAATAGAGCTTACATTTTGCTGGAGAGAAGACAACAATAAACAATGGAGCAAAATATACAATAAGCTGAGTAAAGAGAAGTGCAATGGGGAAAAAAAGTCAGGGAAGGTGAATAAAGACGGTAGAATGTGCTGCTATTTGAAGTGACAAAAGAACTCTGCTGAAATTATTTCTGACTAGAAGACCACAATTTGTCAGCATGCAATATTACAGTCTTCAGGTTAGTACTATTTATGGCTCAAGCAGGTAATTACCCTTACACTCAATAAAGAAAAAAATTTGAAGTAGACAGTTGAATTCTGTTTTTGAGAAGATAGTTTACCAATATGTAAAATCTATGTGGTAGAATGAAACACAATGTAAATGAAAGATTGTGTGAAATGCAATGTACATACATAAAGCACAATATAGCCAAATAATGGTATGCAAAGCAATAAATGTTTTTTTGAAAGTGTTAAAAGTCTAAGATGTATACAGCATTGAAACAGATGAGGTAGAGACGTGTTTAAAAGGGGTATATGATTGGGTATTATTGTCATGGCAGGTGTCAGAATGAAAGCTGCACAGTGGAGTGGACTTGTGGGGGTAGGGATTGCATAACAATGAAAGAGTTTTCTTTTATTTTTCAAGGAGAAGACTAACTGTGGGGAGAGGGTGGACAGGTTGAAAAGTGCAACAGTGAATGACTGGAAACCCTAAGTCTCTGTAAACTTTCATTAAAATTAATTTTTAAAAAAGAGTAAAGAAATGTGCAATATAACATTTAAAATGGATATATGATTAGATATTATTGTTATAACAGGAGTCCAGAACAGAGGTAGCATAGTGGAGTGGACTTGGGGGTAGGTTTGAACAACAATGAAAGAATTTTTTTTTCTTTTACTTTTCAAAAAGAAAAGCGAATTAGGGGAAGGGGTGAGCCGGGAGAAAAGTGCAACAACGAATGAATGGAAATCCAAAGTCTCTGTAAACTTTTATTAAGATAAAAAAAATACAATGTCATACATTCTGATTATTATAAAATACCCGACTCTGGTGGCTGAAGGGACAGCAGAAACCCCATTTTTTTATAAACCCCCATTAACGCTAGAGGCAGAAGCGGGCCATAAAAATTCTTAGCTTAGGGCAAACACGAGTGCCCCAGGTAAAGCCTGGTCTGTCCTTGAAAAGTAAAGAATTAACTAGTGTCTACGTGACACAAAGGAAGTAAAGGCGGGCAAAGTAGCCAGCCTGTCAAAAGTCAACCCACCAACCATGAAGCAGTCCTCAGAACAGAGCAAGGAAATACTGCATGGTTCAAAATCAGGAAAAGAGTATGTCGGGGATGCATCCTGCCCCCACACCTTTTCAATCTGTACACAGAACATATCATTTGGGAAGCAGGGCTTTATGAGGAGGAGTGTGGCATCAGAATGGGAGGAAGACTCATTAACAACCTATGCTATGTAGATGACACAATCTTGATTGATGAAACTGAGGCTGACCTGAAACACTTGCTGTAAAAGTTCAAGGACTGTAGTCTTCAATATGGTCAAAGCTCAATATCAAGAAGACAAAGATTGTCACCACTGGGCCAATTGCCAGCATCATATTAGATGGAGAAGAGATTGAGGTTGTTAACAATTACAGCTTGCAAGGATCCACAATCAGCACTCTTGAGACCAGCAGTCAGGAAATCAAAATACGAATTGTGTTGGGAAAATCTGCTGTCGTGGACCTCTGCAAAGTGCTGAAAAGCAGTGATGTCAGTTTAGATACAAAGGTGTACCTAATCCAGGCCATGGTCTTCTCAGTTACTTGTAATGCTTTAGAGTTGGACAATGATTAAGGATGACAGAATTTATGGTGCTGGAGAGGAGTCTTGAAAATACCATGGACTGCCAAGAAAACAAATAGGTCTGTCTTGGAGAGGGTGAAACCAAGTCTCTCCTTGGAGGCTAGAATTTTGATGCTCCACCTCACTTACTTTGGGCACGTGGCCAGGAGAGACCGGTCCTTGGAGAAGGACATCATGCTTGGAAGGGTAGATGGATAGCACAGGAGAGGGAGACCCTGGATGAGATGGATTGATACAGTAACTGGAATGATGGGGTTGGTGTGTTGGACTTAGTGAGACTGTCTCAGAACAGGGAAGGATTCAGAGCTTTTGTACATAGGGTCACTGTACATCGCAGGTGACTCCATGACACATAAAAACAATAATATACTATGACAGGTTTGGAAGCAGGAGTAGCATCCTCTTCCTAAACCACATGCCTCTGGAAACTCTCTGAATTTTGATAAATGTTGATAGTTGTGGAGGGGCTTCATGTCTTTTGTTCATAGGGTTGCTATGAGTCGTGCTCAACTCGAAGGTAATGAACAACAACAAAATTGTTCATAGTCCAACACTGAAAGTGTGGTAGATTTCATTCATCCATGAAGCTATCTGGGCCAAAAGTTTTTGAGGGTGAGATGACCTTTCTCCATTTGTCATGGGTTTTTTTTAAATTTTTTTACGCATGGCAATTTTTTTTATTATCTTTCATTTGTCAGTGGGTCAGTTCAAGTGTTCTACATCTGTCTGTGTCAATTTGGAAGTGTGTGGGTTTTTAGGAATTTTTCCATTTCCTCTGGTTTTTTGGTTTCTCACATTTATTAGACTATAGCTTTTTCTAACTGTCCATTATTATTGATTTCTTTTCAGCTGGTTCTGTTGTGATATCAGCTCTTTCATTTCTTATTTGAATTATCCGTGTCTTATCTTTTTCTTTTCATTAAGTTTGCCAATGATTTGTCTGTGTTTTTTTTTTATTATTCTTTTGAAAATTCACCTTCTAGTCTTGTTGATCATTTCAATTAGTTTTATGGTTTTCATCCCATTGATTTCAGCCCTTGTCCTTTTAATTTCTTTTCTTCTAGAGGCTGTAGGATTAGACTATTGTCCATTTATTATTTTTAATTTGATGGAGGTATTAAGTTGAATGACTTCATTTTGATTCTTTCTTCTTTTTTATGTTTGCCTATTGCTACAACCTGCCCCCTGAGCTGTATCCCAGAGGTTTTAATATATTGTGCTTTTATTTTCATAAATTTTGAGGAACTTTTTAATTTCACTTTTCATTTATTATATAACCCAAAAGCAATGTGTTACAGAGCTTCCATGTGGGTTGGTTTTCTTTTGGGTGTTTTGGGTCCCTCCTCCCCCTTAATCCTCCTGTTTTTAATCTCTAGTTTTGTAGCAATTTGTTCTGAGGTGGTACTTTGTATTATTTCAAGGTTTTTAATTTGTTGAGGCATGTTTCATGTCCTATTATATGATCAGTTCTGAAGAATGAACTCTGTATACTTGAGAATGAAATAAATTGAATTTTATTGGATGCAGTACCCTAAATGCATCTATAAGTCAAATTAGTTAATTGTATAGTATAGTGATTCTACATCTTTGTTGAGTTCCTTTTGAGTTGATCTGTCCATTGTTGAGAATGGTATGTTAATCTCCTACCACTGTGCTCTCTATTTCTTTCTTTAAATCTATTTACCATTGTTTTATGTATTTTGCAGGTCTGACATTTGGCATATAGATGTTAACCAAGACCATGTCTTCTTGACCTGTTTTACCTTTAATTGTTATGTAGATGTTGTTGTTGATTGCCATAATCATGTATGACTCATAGTCACCCTATGAACAAAAGACCTGAAACCTTCCTATAATTATTGTTTCTCAAAGTTCATGTAATTTCCAGAGGCATGTTGTTTAGGAAGTGAATGCCCCTCCTCTTTCCAAATTTTATGTCGTGCACTTTCTTATCTTTTATGATGCTTTGCATCTTAAGGTGTGTATTAGAGATTACTCTTGACACTTTTTCTTTTTTATGGATGCCTTTTGCTTAATATATTTTTCTCCCCATCCTTTGATTTTCAGTCTATCATTTCCTTCAATTCCTCTATGAGTATCTTGTAGGCAACTTAATGGGTTTTGTTATTCCCTACTTGTAGGCAACTTGTTGATGGCTATTTATTTATTTATTATTTATTTTTATTTATTCATTTATTAATCCATTTATTTATTTCTCTATCTATCTATCTTTCTATTTATTTATTTATTTATAATCTGATATTCTGTTTCTCTTAACTGGTGCATTTAATCCATTAACAGGAAGTGTGATTATTGACAAATTAGGTTTTATTGTTGCCATTTTGGTGCCTTTAATTTTCTATTGTTTTTGGTTACTTTGATCCATTTTCCTTTGCTGTCTCTGTGTGAAGGACTTCCCTTAGAATTTCTTGTAGAGTTGGTCTTGTTTTCACAAATTCCTTTAGCTCCTGCTTTTCTGCAAAACACCCCTATTTCTCCTTCATGTTTGATTAACAACTTTGCTGGGTACAGTATCCTCAGCTGAGAGTTATTTTCTTTCAGCCTTCTGTATGTGCCACCCCACCGTTTTCTTACTCACATGGTCTCTTCTGAGAAGTTGGACTTTAATCTATTTTTTTTCTCCTTTGCAGATCACATTTTGGCTTTTCTCACATTGATTTTAATATTCTACCTTTATCTTTTATTTCAGAGAATTGGATCTGTCTTGATGTTTTGTTTTGTTTGGATTTTTTTTTTCATTGTTGTCTGTTTGGAGTTTCTGAAGCTTCTTGAATGTAAATTTTCTCATTTTTCAAGATACCAGGGAAATTTTCTTCTAGTACCTCTTTTACAATTTTCTCAGTGTTTTTTCACTGGTCTTGGATTTCTGACTAAATTTGTGTTGTTCTGACATTAGCTTACAAGATTCTAACATTTTCTTTATTTTCCTTCTGTCTTGTCTCTGGGGTCTTGTTTTTTTGTTGTTGTTTTTTCTATTAAGTTCCATTGAAGTTCTTGTTTTCCGACTCACTGAATCCCTGTTCCATCTCTTATATTCTGCTTTATTGTCTCTCTAGAATGTTGGAAAATTCAACATTTTGGTCTTGATATTCTGGGTTGCATTTTTATGCATTCCTTTTGTTCTTTGTACTATATTGATACTACACTTTCTGCCTTGATTTTTAAATCCTTTGACTTCTTTATTTATTATTTCAATTCTTTCTTCAAGCATTTGTAACTTCTCCAGCAGTAATTCATGTAACTCCACTTTGATATACATCTTCTGCTTCCCTCTCTTTAGAGCATTCCTTCGGTCTGCAATCAGCTCTGTTTTTTAGGAGAAGGCTTGTTTTATTTTACATAATATTTGAAGCTGCTTTCTGCTTCCTTGACATTATGTGAAGTTCTTCTTGGTATGTGTGAGGCAGTTTCTTTTGTGTTTGTCTAGGTTGTTGACAATTACACATCTTACTGATGCTATCGATAAGTTGCAGACTTTAAATATTGCTCCCAACTCACTGTTCAATGGCAGTCTTCCCTACTGGTTGTCTGTGGGCAGTTCTGGTCTGTTTCCTGTGGTGAGCTTCTCACCCTGTTTTCCCTTGAGTGGCAATAAGCCGGGGGTGGGAGGGTGAGGGGTGGGGGGGGGTGTCTCTCCTTTTTCTCAGTTGTGGTGGGCCCACATCTCTATTCTGTCTTATAGTTTGATGGTGGGGGAAGAAGAAGGAGCCAGTTTCCTCCAGGGGTCAGCAAAGTCCAAAGAGTGCTGCCTATGATATATTGCTCAAGGAAAAGCCCAGGAAAGTGAAAAGGTACCAACAGTGCAACCCCAAGTTTTAGTACTAATGGCCTTGTATCAGATCTTGTTGGAAGGGATAGGGTTAGTTCCCAACAGCCACACACACCTGTCTCATCTCCTGAAGTGGCTAGTTGAGAAAGAGCTATACCTAATCAAGCAGACAAAGGCCCAGGCAAATGATAGGTTCCCAGCAGCAGAGTTACCAAATATTGGTAGTTCCTAATGGCCATGTATACTTGTCCCCTCTCCCACTGTAGCTTCTTGGGAGAGAGCAATTCCTGTCTGAGCAGACAAAAGCCTAGGGAAGTCACAGTGTAGTTCCCAGGTTTCCTTCTTTCCAGTGTCTGCCTTAGAGAATTAACTTCTTTGTGGCTCAGTAGTTTTCCAAAGTCTTGTCTGCCTGTCTCTCTTTATGTGTGTAGGTATTGTAAACTGCTGACTCTCTTGGCTGCTAATTAAAAGTTTAGACTTACTGGTCCACTTCTATAGATGTTCCTCAAAAGAAAGTCCTACTATTCTCCTTCAAAAGAAAAACCAAACCTGAAGACAACAAACACCCCTCCCCCCACCCCAGTATTTTAAATTCTTATGGAGCACAGCATTTTTTCAGACATGAATGGGGTTTCTGTGAATCAGAATCAAGTCAATAGCAACTGGTATAATATACAAATATTATTTTATTCAGCAATTCTAGTTCTCAGAGGTAGAATTTTTATGCCCCGAGCTATCCCATCATAAATAAAAGTGGAAATCAAGGTTTTATTTGATAAGGCCTTATTTATTCCTCTGAAAACTTGCCAAGATTTTTCTGAAACAAAGTATTTTTAGTATTTTGTTTATTTTGGTTGGTTGGTTGGTTGTGGTGAAAGTTTTTGATATTGTTTATTTGTTGCATTTTTTTAAGATAGAAAGTTCTATTCAACCTAAACTCTAAAGGTTATTTCTCTTTTACAGTAGAATTAATATAGAATTATTATTAAATCTATTATTAAATCTCTGGATTATCTTTCCCTACATAAAGAATGTATGATACTTAAAGCTTTTGGTGTACACCATTTTCAAAAGTAATGAAGATTTCTTTTTTATATTCCCAGTATTCATTAAATATCCTCTGCTCATCTACCATTTAGTGGAAAAGCAAGTGGATAACTGCTTTGACATCATTTTGCTATCCACTGAGATATCATTAAATGGGGTTCTGAAAGAGCTGCAAAGAGTACCAGGTATTATCATTTTATGAATTATGACTATTGTTTTTATAATGAAGATTTGGAGGTAATAACTGTGATTGTATTTGCGATGGAGGAGGATTCACTAAAAGGCTATATATATATATACTTAATCAGGAGGTTAAGCAACTGAAGGACCCCCAAACCGCTGGTCCTGTTCTGGTCCCGAGTGGACGGCAAAGACCCAAGACTCCAAGACACCGGCTTGATGCAACAGCAAGAGATAAGAGGTTTATTGCGGAGCTCCTGGCCGACCCTTATCTC
>NW_006399789.1:21050542-21054317 GCF_000299155.1 Elephantulus edwardii
TGAGCTTGTTTGTTCTGCCTTTCTGCTAGCTATTCTTGAAATACTGTTGCCCTGGATACCTGGGTGTGGGGCTTTAAAAATTAACTTAGCTGAGAACTATAGAAACTTAAGTTTAATTCAGCTGAGAACTATAGGGACTATTTTAATTTCATCTTTTCACAACAATCAAAAATATCAAAAGGAAATGTGTTAATGTCACAGCGTTCAAAGAAATGGTTAATCAGCAGAACAAAACCAAGTTAGACCAAGAGGAGGAAGACTGTTGAAAAACACACATGTGATTCTTTTTCTCCTAAATGTTATTGATTTTGTTGTTGTTGCTGAGTATGTATATAACAAAGCATGCACCCATTGAACAGTTTCTACATACACAATTTAGTGGCGTGTATTACATTATTCAAGTTGTACAATAATTCTCACTCTTTCATACTCATTAACATAAATTCATTCCCATTAATAAAAATACAACTACTAGGGTTCTTATCGAATCATTGAATTAGTGCTGTCAATTTGACCTTGTAGATGTGATTAGATTTTGCTCTTATGTTTTTTTCTCTTTTTCAAAGAAATTCTATAGAATGTACACCAATAAAGTCTACTGGTCCTGGAAAATCTACAACCAGGAGAGGATAAAATAGAAAAATGGAGCCTTCTAAGAACCAAATAAATGCCTGTGCACATCCAAAAACTTCTCCAACAGTGTAAAAAGGGAAGCCACAGACTGAGAAAAAATATTTGGTAATGACATGTCAGACAAAGGACTTATATCTAGAATTTATAAAACACTCGAGTGCCACAACAAGTTAAGGTAAATAACCCAATTGAAAAATGGGCACAGGATATGGACAGACATTTCATCACAGAAGACATTCAGATGGCCACAAAGCACATGAAGAAATGTTCAAAATTCCAAGCTCTAAGAGAGATGCAAATCAAAACAACTAGGAGACACCATCTCAGCCCAGTCAGAATTGCAAAATTTAACAGAACAGCAAACATCAAATGCTGGTGATGTTGCGGAGAAACTGGTACCCTTATTCACTGTTGGTGGAAGTGTAAAATGGTGCAACCACTATGGAAGGCAGTATGACACTTTTTCAAAAAGTTGCAAATAGAAATACCATTTGACCCAGCAATTCCACCACTGGGAATATACCCTAAAGAAACCATAACTGCCACCCAAGCAGATATATGCACACCCATGTTTATTGTGGCTTTCTTCACAATAGCAAATAGCTGGAAACAACTAAAGTGCCCATCAACAAACGGATGGATAGAGAAGCTTTGGTATATTCACACAATAGACTACTATACTGCATTGCAAAACAAGGAACTCAAGGGAGCTCTGGTGGAACCTGCATTGCTATCCCAGAGGTGCACGGTTCGAATCCACCAGATGCTCTGCTGGAAAAGGACGGACAATCTCCTCCTGTACCAGTTAGATCTGATTGGCAGTACACACACACACAAAGAAAATAATAAAAATTTAAAAGAATTAAAAAAAGACAAACAAGGAACTCATGAAATATTATGCAAAATGGGTGACCCTGGAGGACATTATGCTGAGTGAAATATCACAGTCACAAAAGGACAAATATTGCATAGGGCCGCTGTTGTAAAACAGGACTGACATCAGCATTGAGGGAAGACAGAAAAGGAGGGGAAGAATGATGTATACAGCATTGAAACAGATGAGGTAGAGACGTGTTTAAAAGGGGTATATGATTGGGTATTATTGTCATGGCAGGTGTCAGAATGAAAGCTGCACAGTGGAGTGGACTTGTGGGGGTAGGGATTGCATAACAATGAAAGAGTTTTCTTTTATTTTTCAAGGAGAAGACTAACTGTGGGGAGAGGGTGGACAGGTTGAAAAGTGCAACAGTGAATGACTGGAAACCCTAAGTCTCTGTAAACTTTCATTAAAATTAATTTTTAAAAAAGAGTAAAGAAATGTGCAATATAACATTTAAAATGGATATATGATTAGATATTATTGTTATAACAGGAGTCCAGAACAGAGGTAGCATAGTGGAGTGGACTTGGGGGTAGGTTTGAACAACAATGAAAGAATTTTTTTTTCTTTTACTTTTCAAAAAGAAAAGCGAATTAGGGGAAGGGGTGAGCCGGGAGAAAAGTGCAACAACGAATGAATGGAAATCCAAAGTCTCTGTAAACTTTTATTAAGATAAAAAAAATACAATGTCATACATTCTGATTATTATAAAATACCCGACTCTGGTGGCTGAAGGGACAGCAGAAACCCCATTTTTTTATAAACCCCCATTAACGCTAGAGGCAGAAGCGGGCCATAAAAATTCTTAGCTTAGGGCAAACACGAGTGCCCCAGGTAAAGCCTGGTCTGTCCTTGAAAAGTAAAGAATTAACTAGTGTCTACGTGACACAAAGGAAGTAAAGGCGGGCAAAGTAGCCAGCCCGACAAAAGTCAACCCACCAACCATGATCGCAATCCCCCTGCCCTAACAGGGGCACTCAAAAGAGCTATAAAAGCAAGTGGGAGGGGCTTTTTTCCTTCACCACCTTCCTGAGGAAGGAGAAAACTCTCCACGCATGGAAATAATATATTAAATAATCTTGAAATTTTAAACGTGCTTTTAGATTTCTTTGAGGGGCATTTCATAGGCAGAACAGTGGCCTAGTGGCAAGACTCCGTTGGAGAAGGAGGGACAATCTCCTATGCAATTAACTGTCTCTGAAAACTCACTGGAGCGTCAGCTGTGGGTTGGTTCCAACTTGATGGTACACAACAACAACATTAAAAAATTTAAAACATTTTATGTTGAATAAACAAAAGAATCCAACTGTTTTTAGCTTCTAAGGCAAATTGAAACCGTGGGAAAGTAGACACAGAAGTAGTGCCCCTTTTTTCATGCTATAAAAATAGAAATTGTAAGAGGCATTCACATCATTGACCTACAGTGTATTGTTCTCTCTCTTTACCTAAGCAGTCTGTGTCACTCTTGCTTTTCTGTTCTTCACAGAAAGAATACTTGATACTGCTAATTTTTTCCCTCTCTTGTGTCTGTATGAGATGTTCCACTTTACAATTTGAGGTCTTACCTGAAATAATATTCTGGCAAATTCAGTCTTCATCAGAACCTCCTTCTTATATGTGTTAAAGAATCCTGGGTTTTCATCATTGGCCAAGATAGCCAGACCTGTTTGTGTCTAGATCACAGTGTGTAACTAATCCCTAAATGCTTGCCTAGATTTGGAGAATGGCCCATGACCCCCATTTTGTTGCTTGTTTCTGAGCTGTTCTGATACTCCACAAGACCATCTTGCCTGACTGAGCTCTGGGGTCAAAGTTTTAAGGAAACCTGCAAGGATTAAGTTTTTTCAACAGCCCACACCACAACACGTAGCTATTGAAAGAAAGAAACTTCCCTCTCTATTACTGTGATAAGGGAAATTCCAGACTGAAAACTGTTCTCTGTGTTTAAGACCACAGCTTATTTTATTTAATAATGCAAAGATGTTTCTCTTCTACAGTGAATAGTACGTATATTAAAAAGGAGAATTTACTGAATGCTTTATAACACAACAGACATGATGTTGTTGTTGTTATGTGCCGAGTCACCTGCGACTCATAGCGACCCTATGTACAACAGCCCTAAACTCCCCTCTATCCTGTACCAATCGCACTGTCTCTGACACTCCCACCCCAATTATCCCAGTCACTGAATCAATCCACCTCATAGAGGGCCTTCCTCTCCTGCGCCGTCCCTCCACCCTCCCAAGCATGATGTCCCTCTCC
>NW_006399789.1:21061007-21063285 GCF_000299155.1 Elephantulus edwardii
CTGGTGCCAAGAATGTTGATTGTGGAGCAGAGCAAGCTGTACATATTTGTACATATTTGAGGCAGGACTTGAGCCTACCTCTCTTTTTTAGACTTATCTTTTAAAATATACATATAGGGACAGAGCTCTGCAGGTGTAGTAATAAGAAACTGCATCACCAACCCTAAGACATGTTCAAATCCAGCAGCTACGTCTTGGGAGAAAGATGAACCATCTCCTCCTCCTGGCTTAGTGGTGAGAAGTTGTGTTGCTAACCCAAAGCAGGCAGTTTGAATCGGCCAGCTGCTCCATAGGAGAAAGATGGCTATCTTTACCCATGCAATTTATGACCTCTGAAAACCTGCTGACTGGAAGATCAGTTATGAGTCGATTCTGACTTGATGGCGTATAACAACATTTGATCTTTCTTCTATACACAATTTACAAAAAAATGTTTGCATGAACTTCAGCTATACAGCTATTTGACGGCGATGGAGAAAATCAAAGATCTCAACAGAACATTAGTATTAAATTAGTATTAAATGTAAAACTTAACTCCTCTCAACAATGGCTAACAAGCCCCACTTGGCAATATTACTGGTCCTGTTCAGCTACATCTAGTGATGGAAATGCTTGCCATTGCTACTACTGCCAATGACAATGATAATTCTAGCAGCTAAAATCTATTGATCACTTAATATAGACCAGACAATAATTAACTATTTTACATTATTTCCTCTTTATAACATTTTAAAAATGAGAAAACTGATGGTCACAACATTTAATTTACACAATAGTGCCTCTTCTTTTCCCTCAACAATGACTCTTTTATGAAGCCTGACCTGAGATATAATGAATTCCTTGTTCCTCTGTGACCTTGTAGATTTTGTTCACACTATTTTTATAATACTCTTGACAATACTAATTGAAACTTTTTTCATTGAGAGAGCATTTTGCTTTCTCTTTTGCTTTATTTTCTTGTGTATCTTCCTAGACACTCTACATTAATCTAGTTCTGATTTATGGGTTGTTTTGTTGTTTTGTGTGTTTTTTATTGCTGTGTAACAATCTATCCTAAACTACTGCTTAAAATACCAGCTCCTTTCTCACATCTCATGATTCTGGAAGTTCACAGACACTCATAATGTAACAGCCTCTTTCTTGTGGTTGGAGTCATTAAAAAGCTTCTTCACCTACACTTCTGATAGCTGGACTGGCTGCTAGTCCATTCCATATCCTCTCCATGGTTATCTCAGACTGCCTCATGACAAGGTGGTCTCAAGATTATTGGACTTTTGCATGGAGGCTGAGTTCCCTTTGAGCAAATGTTTCAAAAGAAATTAAAAACCTCTAGTCTCTTAACAATAATAACAATAACTTGTTGCTGTGGGGTTGGAATCAACTCATAGCTGACCCTCCAGCATGTTTTCAGAGGTTGCAAATCACACAGAAGGAGATTCCTCATTTTTCACCTGTGGCACAGCCAGTGGACTTGAACCACTGGCTGTTGGGTTAGCAACACAGCTCCCTACAAACTACTCTACCAGAGCACTGCTCTAGTCTCTTTAAAACTTCTGCTTTGATAATGTTAATTCAAATGAAAGATACATAGATTCCCAACTTAGTAAGTGGAGTATCAAAGAATTTGTGATCTTCTTTAATCTGCTACACTAGTACATCTCATGTTGGGATGAATGAATTGAAAAAAATGGAATAAAAAAACTAAAAACAGAAACCTTCTATTCCACCTAGCACAAATGGGTGAGATTAAAAATCAAAGGACTAATAAGAAATATTCTTGCTAAAGTTTTAAAAATACTTGGGGACATGTGTCATAGTCCAGACCGAAAAAAAAGTGAAATATAAAACATGTATAACATGTTTTTTTATAAACAAATATAAAACAAGTGGATATAAGATCAAATATTGTAAATAAACCAGTAGAGAGGAAAAAAAAATTGAGACTTAAAAAGAAATCTTTGTATAAAATGGAACTCTCTAGAAATTTTAATAAATGTAATGGCCCCTCACCCTGGTTTTTTTTGGCCAAATCTATGTATTTTGCTGTTCTATTTTCATTCAGGCGTTTCTTTTTAACTCAACAACATTTATTGCTGAAAAATTAGGAACAAAAAAGGTTTTATAATTTTCCCCTCATCTTTCCTATTTGTTTTACCAAAAGATTTCAAATAAGATAGTGATTTTCTTGACTTCAGCTGTTTCTCTCCACTTTTTTCTTTACTTACATTCTTTTTTTTATATTTTATTTTTTCATTTCAATGAACATTACAGAGATTTT
>NW_006399789.1:21063891-21067918 GCF_000299155.1 Elephantulus edwardii
CTGCTCCAGTCGTTTTTGGATAATCTTCAGTAAAATCTTGCTTGCATGTGAAATCAGTGAAATTGTTCTGTAGTTTCCACATTAGGTTGGGTCACCTATCCCAAAGACATGAGGTAGACACTGTAATAAACAACATTTTACTGATAAGGAAATAGGGTAACAGATGTTAATTACCCAAGGTCATAAAAGACAAGAATTTTGATAGTAAATTGAGACCATCAGAGATGGTCAATTCAATCAAGATTTTATTGGATGACTCTACTTATGTGGAGACAGTTACCTTGACTGGTGTAGATTTCCAGGTTGATCAGAGGTAATAACCTCTCCAGAGGTTATATAAACTCTCAAGAGACCTTCATACAAAAGCTTCTCTTGCTCTCAGGTTACAGATTTTAGCTGCATGCTTTCCCCCTAGAGTGCTTGTTTCCTAGTTTTCCTAGTTTTCTGTTCAGAGATCCCAAATTGCTTTTTTTACCATGTTCTTACATGCTAATCCCTTGCTTCTGTCTGTTGTAGTTTTATTTCAAGGGCTTCATTGCCTTTCCCTGTGACTAAGTTTATTTAGGGCTTCCCTTACTCTCCTTAAAAGATTTTCTTGGTTTTATGATTTTTTCTCTCCCTGAATAGAATTCCAAAGATGATATATTATGCAAATTGGTATAAAATGTCGATGATGGTGACAGTGAAATTGATGATGGTATACTATAATTTTGCATCAGACTTTGGCCTATTGTATTTAATATTGTTTTGTTATGTGCTGTCACGTCAACTATGACTCATAGTGACTCTGTGAACAACCACACTAAATCTTGGGTCGACTACACAGTCTCTGACATACTTGATCCCATTGTGTCACTGTGTCAATCTATCTCATACCTTTCCAAGCATGAAGTCATTCTCCAAGGACTGGCCTCTCCTGCCAACATGATCAGAATATGTGAGACGGAGTTTCATAATCCTTGCCTCCAAGAAATAACCTGGTTTCACTCTCTCCAGAACAGACCTATTTGTTCTCTTGGTAGTCCATGGTATGTTTAATATTTTTCTCCAGCTCTTGAAGTCAAAGGCATCATTTCGTCTTCTATAATTCTTAGTCATTGTCCAACTATCAGATGTATAGTAAGCAACTGAGAAGACTAGGGCTTGGATCAAGCATTCTTTAGTCTAAAAACTGATATTGTGGCTCTTAAGCACACCAAAGAGGTCCCAATTCAACATGTCTTTTGATTTCCTGACTGCTGGGGTCAAGTGACTGAAAGATATGTGTATTTATTTTCATTTCTAAAACAAATAATCCAAAGAAATGTGCAAATTACTTAACAATATCACTTATATCACATGTAAGCAAAAATTTTACTGAAGATTTTCCAAAAAAGACTAGAATCAACAGAGAATTGCTAGAAATATAAGTAGGGTTTAGAAGAGGCTGTGGCCCAGGGATGTCATTGATGATGTCTGATGGATCTTGGCTAAAAACAGAAAGTACCAGAAGGATGTCTATGTTTTATCAACTATGAAAAAGCATTTGACTATGTGGATTGCAACAATTTGTGGCTACCATTGAGAAGAATAGGAATCCGAGAACACTTGACTGCTTATGTGAAACCTATGGCTAGACAAAGAAGTTGTTGTCTAAACAAGCAAGGGAACAGAGTACTAGATATCTCCTTCCTCTATTGTTTTTCATCTATATGCAGAACAGATCAACTGAAAGGCTGAACTCTATGAAGAAGAATATGGCATCAGGATTGGAGGAAAAGCATCAACAACCTATGTTATGCAGAAGACACACCCTTGCTCACAGCAATTGAGAAGAATTTGAAGCATTTGCTGCAGGTCAATGGCTGCAGCTTTCAGTATGGATTGCTTCTCACATCAAGGGGAAAAAAAAGTTCTCACCTCCAGGCCAATTGGTAGTATCATACAAAGAGAAGAGCGAACTGGGAGGAGAGATGGCCAGGAAGCAAAGTGTTACAATGAATGAATGGAAATCCAAAATCTCTGTAAATGTTCATTAAAATCAATACAATTTAAAAAAATTTAAAAAATGGAAAAAAGATTGAGATTATTTACAGTTTGTCTGATTTAGATCCACAGTCAACACACTTGGAATCAGCAGTCAGGAAGTCAAAAGATAAGCTGCTTTGGAAATTTAATATAATAGATAAGGTTATATAAGTCTATTATCTGTGTGTAAAGTTTCAATGTGAATAATAAAATGGTGAAAAGATAAGTGATAAGTGAATTTGAAATTTTTCCTAATCATAGAATAAAGAAAAGTGTTCATTCCTAAGTTGCCAGAGAACCACATAAAGTTCTCCTTACTTTGTATTTGCTGTGCACACCATTTAAAAATGTTTCTTTCCACACAAATCTTCCCTTATGAAAGATTTCTGTGAACTCTTGGCTACTATTTTCATTCCAAAGGTGAATGTTCACTATATGTGTATATAATGTTGGGAGATAGAAATCTGAGGGAGACAGTAGTCCCTTTTCCAGTGACACTTTTGATTGGTTTGGGTAATAGTCTATGACTCTATACCTGGGAGATATATATTGTTCCACCCCTCAAATACAGGGCATCTAATCGTGCTCAAAAATGAAGTCTCTGGTATTCAATACTTAACCAAAAAGAAAAAAAAAGCTTTTAGGCTTAATAGCTCGAAAGTTGAAGTTGAGGATTGCCAGATAAATAATAGTTATATATAATTAGGCATTATATGTCCGACAACAACCCAGAATAAGAGGTATTTTTCAAAGAAGCTGGGGGTGGGGGTGGGAAGAGAGGTAATTGTGTAACAATAAATGAATATTTAAAAAAACATTAAAAATAAATTGGGAGGGAGAAGGGGCAAAGTGTAAAAATTTGCAATAATGAATGAATGAAAATCTAACTTCTCTATAAATTTCATTAAAATAAAAAAAATTAAAAATACCGATTAGTTAAACTGGACTTAATAAACAATGAAGATTTGTTTACTTTGTTAGATCTGACAAGCATAATTAAGGGTCTAATTTTGTATTATATTTTATTGTTTTTTTAAGAGAAGGAATAGCATAGTAAAAAGAGAATCAAATATAAAATCAGCCAGGTATAGGTTCAAATCTGATTTTATAAATTACTCGCTAGGAGACAGTGGGCAACCAATTTCACTGTTTTGGAACCTCAATTCTTTCAACCACAGAATTAAAATGGAAATATTATAATTGAAGGTTGTCTAACAGCTTCTTGTGTACCAGTTAGTAGAAACTGACACACAGTGGATCTTCTGGCAGTTTTTCTGAGGCTATAAATTTCACAGAAGACGACACCCTGCATTTCTCCCTCAGCAGTCAATGGATATGAACCACATGCCTTTAGGTTGGCAGTACAACCGCTTACTACTTGGCCACCAGAGCTCCGTAGTGGCTTCTTGTTGATGTTATGTGCCATCAAGTCAACAGTGACCCTACGCACAGTAGCTCTGAATTCTGCTTTATCCTGAACCAATTTCGCTGTCTCTGACACACCTACTGTCATAACCCCAGTTATTGTGTCAATCCATCTCAAGGGTCATCCTCTCTTGCACTGTCCCTTGACCCTTCCAAGCATGAAATCCTTCTCCAAAGACTGATGTGAGATTGAGTCTCAAAATCCTTGCCTCCAAAAAGCAGGTTGGTTTCACCTTCTCCAGAACAGAACTGCTAGTAGCTAGTTCTCTTGCCAGACCATGGTATGTTCAAGATTCTTCTCTAGCACCACAACTCAAAGGTATCAATTCATTTTCTGTCACTTTTGGTCACTCTCCAGCTCTCTGGTGCACAACAAGTAATGATGAAGACCACGGCCTGGATTAGGCCCACCTTAGCCTCTAAACTGACATCGTATCTCTTCTGCATTCTGGAGAGATCCCTTACAGTCAATTTTCCTAATGCAATCAGTCTTTTTTTTTTTAATTATTATTAAATTTTATTAGTTTCAATGAACATTCACAGGGATTCTGGGCTTTCACTCCTTCATTGCCTCACCAGTCTCTCCACCCTCCTT
>NW_006399789.1:21072683-21078620 GCF_000299155.1 Elephantulus edwardii
CCCCACCTCACCGCCCGCCCCCGTTTGCTCTTTACTTACATTCTTAAAAAATATTCTGGTCTTCAACTTGGTTTTTATTTTGAGGACTTATCCCTAGCATACAGAACTCCTTTACATTATCGGCATGGCTCTCATTACCACAGAAAGCTCCCTTGACTCCTGGTATCTTCATTAATGCTCTGTCTCAAATTCCCACCTGTTCCCATCTTGTAGAAATGGCTTTTCACGTATGTAAATGAATCACACAAATTATTTAAACTTTCTTACTGCTTCCTAGAGAGAAGTGGAGGGAAATATAGGACACGGACAGAGGAATAATGAGAGAATAAAAACCACCAGGACTTTAAATGTTAAAATCAACAAAATATGCAGAATGGCTTGAGGCAATGTAATATCACAGTCTCACAGAAGGCAGAAAATTACTAGGAGAAATTTAAATGATGTGCTGGAGAATGTCAAGTGCATTTGGAATAGAGCTTTGGATCTTTATAGGAACTGAATACACATTTCAGTCATTAAAATGAAACACTCTGAAATTATTTCAGATTGAACTTTACATAGGCAGGGAAGGAAATTACAATTAAATATATCATGCCAAGTTGTTAATTTATGAAATGAGACATGAGTTATCCGAACAAGGAATAAAATGCATGGTTTATCTCTAGAACCCCTCTGTTTCTTATGGTGTCAAAGTTTGGGACAATTGTATATCCATATTCACTTCATTAAGACTCTGTGGGGATGCCTTAATGTGCTTCTAGAGGGTTGGTTATAATCAGAAGTGCACAAATATTAATGGTTCTTTGTAGTGATCTGCTCTTGGACAAAAGTCCCTAATAGCCCTGAGACCAAAATTGTCTGCTTTAGTACTGCCTCACTGCTAGGGCTTTGCTAGTTTAAAATAGTCTTCTCTTTTCTTTATATGTCACTGAATTTTTATTTTGTTGTTCTTGCATCCTCTCAGTAGTTCCTGGATGGTGTAAGTGGGAATGTGCTCACTGAAAGGCTCGGAGTTTGAATCTACCCAGAAGTACCTCAAAAAAAAGATGAAAAAACAAATAAAACCCCTAGCCAGTATAGAGCATGGTTCTAATCCCATAAGCTTGTGCTTGTCATAAACTGGAATCATTTCAATGGTAACTAGGTTTTACTTGATTTCCTATCAGATACAGATGTTGACAACAGGGCTTTCCTACTCAACCTAAATTCCTTTGGTGTTTATTTTGTTTTTATTTTAACTGATGACTTGCACATGGCATCCTCGACCGCTTGATCTGGAACAATAACTTGCAGGCCTAGCCAGAGATTACAAGACTCATACTTTTATGTGAAGGTCTATGAGACATTCACTCAGGGACTGAGCTTTAGTGATGTCTCAGAGAGATACACAAAAGCCCAAATTAAAAATAAAAAAATAAAAATTGACAGATTTTTTTTTTACTTTTTCAGCTGTGTTTTCTTCTAATTTGTCCAACAGCACTAGCCCTCTGAAGTTCATCGTATTCAGCAATTCTTCATCATGGAGATATAACCTTTTATGGCCAAATAACTTTTCTCTACAATAAGCCTTAAAATAACTGCTTAAGTATTCTGTCAACTTTGTTCTCCTCTTGCTGTGTCAGATGCTATTATATGCTGTTGTTATGTGCTGTCAAGTTATGATTCATAGCAATCCTATGAACAACAGCTCTGAACCCTGGTAGACTTGAGCCCACTGCTGCTGTCACTGTGTCAATTAATCTTATTGAGTGTCTTCCAGTCTTTCAGACCTTTTACTTTTCCAAACATGATGTCCCCGTCCAAGGAGAAGCCCCTCTTAATAACATGTCCAAAGTATGTAAGAGGAAGCTTTTCCATCTTTGCCTCTAAAGATCACTCTGGCTGTACCTTCTCCAGAAATATCTTATTTGTTCTTTTGGCAGCCCATTGGATTTTCAGGACTCTAGAGCCCCACAGCTCAAAGGCATCAATTATTCATCCATCATCATTATTCACTGCCCAGCTGTCAGGGGCATAGCAAGTAATTGAAAAGATCATTACTTGAATCAGGCACACTTGAGTCTTCAAATCAACTTATTGTTCCTCAGGAAGAGAGTTCCCTCACAGCAAATTTTCCCAGTGCAGTAGATCTTTTGATTTATTGATTAGTGGTGCCAATGGTGTTGATTGTGGACCCAAGCAAGATGAAGTCATTGACAATTTCTGTCTTTTCTCCACCAATCATGTTATTGTCCACCAGCTTGGTATTGAGGATTTTTGTTTTTAATGCTAAGATGCAATCAATCTCGAAAGCTGTGGTCTTTGAGCCTCTGCAGCAAGTGTTTAAAATGTCCCTTAATTTCAGCAAGCAAGGTTGTATCATCTCCATAACACAGGTTATTGGTAAGATTTTTTTCTCTTATCCTGATGTCCTTAGAAAGTCCATATTTTCAAATGATTTTCTGAGCATACAGATGAAATAGGTATGGAGAAAGGACACAGTCCTGCCACGCAACTTTCTTGATTTTAAACCATTCAGAATTCCCTTGCTCTGTTCAGACAACAGTTTCTTATAGGTTTCTTATGAGCTTTCTCAGTGTTAACCATTGTTTGTTATGGTACACACAGTCAAATGTCTTTTCCTAGTAAAAAACACAAATGGACATTCTTCTGGTATTCTCTGTTCTCAACCAGGACCCATTTGACAGCAGTGACATGATGCTATATCCTCTTCTAAACTCAGCTTAAAATTCTTGCAATACTTTTCTTTGCACCGTTCTCATAATTTTTGAAGGATCGTCAGCAATATTTTGCTTTCATGTGATATTGTTGATATTATTCAGTAATTTGCATATTCTTTCGGATCACCTTTTCTCTGAATAGAAACAAGTATATCTGTCTTCACATCAGTCAGCTATACAGCTATGCTCCAGATTTCCTAGCAGAAACTGGTAAATAGGTATAGGAATTCAGCTGTTGTTAGATGAAATTGGTATCCCATTGATTCCTTAGGCTTTACTTTATGTCAATGTCTTCAGTGAAGCTTGAACTTGGTTCTTCCTTACCATTGGCTCTTGATTTTATAGAACTTTCTGAAATATTTTTGTGTTTAACAATTCTTTTTGACACAGTGACTCTGTAAGTTCCTCCTGTCTTCATTTGATGATTCCCAGATCATTGACTATTTTGCCCATAGCATCTTTTACTATTGCAGCTTGAGGCTTAAATTTTCCAGTTCTCTCAGCTTGAAAAAATATCAATTTCTTCACTTCTTATTCTCTGACTCCATCTCTTTGCACTTTCTATTATGATACTATATGTTGTCTTCTTGAGCTTCCCTTTAAATCTTCTATTCATCTCTTTAACCACTGCGTATGTTACCCTTGCTTTGGTTTCTGAATGTTCTAGTACAATTTTCAGAGTCTCTTCTGACATAAATTTTGATCTTTTCTTTCTCCTTTGTCTATATAATGACCGTTTGCTCTCTTCATAGATGATACCCTTGATGTTATCACACAACTTATCTCGTCTTCAGATGCTTCAGTCTTATTCCTCAGATGGTTTTTAAATTCAGGGGGAATAGACTCAGAGTTGTAATTTGATTTTCATGGATTTTTTAAAATCTTCAGCTTAAGCTTCAGTTTGAACATGTGTATGAATAATTGATGGTGTATTTCACTGTCAACACCTAACCTGGTTTTGATTGCTCGTTTGAACTTCTCCAATGATTCTTTCCAAAGATGTATTTAATCTGATTACGATGCAGTTCATCAGGAGAGGTCCTTGTGAATAGTTGCTGCTTGTATGGTTTATATAGCCTCTTTATAGGGCACTGCTACCACCTTGCACAGATAAACTGATGCCCACCTGTGTGGCGAACTGGGCCTTTCTCTATTCTTGCCTTGTACCCCAATACCTCTTAGGTATTATTCCCTTTTTAATATAATATACTCTTTTAAAATAAAAACTCCCCCAGTAACAATTGAGGATTTTTCTCAAGATGTAGAAATGAATGATATAGAATATATATAATAATAATGAATGTATAACTGTTAACATAATTAGGATAATGGGAGCTATGTACAGATGACAATGAATCTGTCTTGGAAGGGACTTAGCCCACTCTACAATGAACTTCCCCTCCTCAATTCTGCTATTCTTTTTTTTAACAACTCTGAGATTCAATACAATCTTTTATCATTCCACTGCTCTGTCAGGGATGGGTGCAACATCATATCAAGAAAAATTTAACCACCTAAGAATTTTCCTGGTGCCATTAGAAGTCCAGTGACGGACAAGCAGGATCAACACAGCACCTCTGTTAGGTTATTACCACTTAATTCCTTTCGTAATTCATTTTCTTAAAAAAGAAAGCAAAATAAAATGGTATTTAAATAGTTTTTAGATTTACAGGTGGGGAAAAATGCCAAGACAATACAGAAAATCTTCAAATACTCAGCACCCAATTTTCTCAATAATAGAAAACATAAAATGGGACCAATAAGCAACATCGTGATAGATGGAGGAAAGATTGAAGTTGTCGAAGAGTTCACTGACCTTGGATGTACAGTCAACAGCTGTGGAAGCAGCAATCACTAAATAAATGATATGATGATCTGGGTAAACCTGCTGTGGAAGATCTCTTTAAAATACTGAAATCTTGAATACTAAAATGCTCCTGACTCAAGCCATAGTATTTTCAGTCACCTCAGCATGACTGCAAAAATGACACGACAGTGGACCGTGTTTTACCTGTTGTGCATAGGATTGCTATGTTTCAGAACCAACTTGACAGCACTTGTGTACAATGTAGATGTTGTAGGACAAATATATGATATAGACACATTGGTATTAACATTTGTATTTTATTTCAATTAATTTTGTTGTTTCCTAATGTCTTTTTGATATTTCAAGAGTCTATCCAGGATAACATATAATTTGGAGTTAGTGAGACTGGCTCAAGACAGGGCCAAGGATTCAGAGCTGCTTTCCATAGGGTCAATATGCATGCAGCACCGGTGACTAAATGTCACATAACAACAATAATATACTATGACAGGTATGGAAGCAGGAGTGGCATCCACTTCTTAAACAACGTGCCTCTGGAAACTCTATGAATTTTGATAAATGTCAATAGTTGTAGAGGGGCTTCAGGCCTTTTGTTCATAGGGTCACAATGAGTCATACTCAAGTTGAAGGCAATCATCATCATCATGTAGGATAACACATAAATTTGGTTATTACCATATTTGTTTCTCAGTATTTCCATGCTTTCAATTAACTCGATAATTCAATTATTTCTTAGGATACCTTTCAGTTTATACTTAAGGGTTTGTGGTTTTTTTTTTCATACACTGAAATTTTTTGTTTGGGGAAGGAAGACCAGAGAAAAGAAACATTATTTACATCACATCATATTAAGGGTATATGGTATAAACACAATTAGTTAAAACTTATGCTGACCTAATCTTCCAGCTAAAGAATATTTGTGATGTTTTTCCACTTCAAAGTTAACCTGGAATTCTCATTCTATGTCACACACTTTAAAGATGTCACTGTGTACCTATCATACTCCACCAGTGGAAAGTTAAACTCCTCTCTTTGAGGGATTATTTACATAAAGTATTTGAAATTATTTTGGATTTGGTATTTTGGATTATAATATGATGTTGTTGTTGTTGTTGTTGTTGTTGTTGTTATGTGCCGTTGAGTCACTTGTGACTCACAGCGACCCTATGTACAACAGCCCTAAACTCTGTTCTGTCCTGTGCCAATTGCATTGTCTCCGACACACCCATCCCGATTACCCCAGTCACCAAATCAATCCATCTCCTAGAGGGCCTTCCCCTCCTGCGCCTGGCCTCCACCCTCCCAAGCATGATTTCCTTCTCCAAGGACCAGTTTCTCCTTACAGCATGACCAAAGTATGTAAGACAAAGCCTCAGAATCCTTGCCTCC
>NW_006399789.1:21079225-21080151 GCF_000299155.1 Elephantulus edwardii
CCAAGCATGATGTCCCTCTCCAAGGACTGATTGATTCAGCCTCACAACATGTCCAAAGTATGTCAGACAAAGCTTGATAATTCTTGCCTCCAAGGAGTAGCCTGGCTTCACCCTCTCCAGGACAAACTTGTTCGTTATCCTAGCAGTCCATAGTATATTCAACACTCTTCTCCAGAACCACAAATAGAGTTTTTAAAAATTTTTAAAATTTAATACTGATTTATTTACAAAGTTTGAGTACATTGTTTTCACAAAAGATCCTTCCCATTTCCTTTATCCCACCTGCCTATCGAATTGTGCAACCCTATGTTTAACACCCTACCTCCCATATTCACCCTTCTATTTCCATGCTTCTCCCCCTTGGATCCTCATACTCATTCTACAAAAACAGTTTTATGTGGTATTTGCCCTTGTGGGACTAAGTTAGTTCACTCTGATTCCAGAGAGTTTTGTTTAATTTTTGTTTCCTTTTTAGCAAGATAAGTGAAAAAAGGTAGTAATAAGATGGAGACATAGCCAGAGAAAGGTAAAGTGAGAAAGAAAGAAGAGGGGAAAAGGGTAAATGACCCACAGGAAGACAGGGTTGACTCCAAACCTTGTCAGGAGAAAAAGGGAGCAAGAGCTCATTTGGTTTTGCCATCCCTTTCATATATCCATCATTATGGATTTTTCTGGCTCACTTTACTCCGTTTTGAGAACTTCTTTTATGTCTGTACAAGACGTTTATGTTGTGTATTTTATATCCTAATCCTAAAAACAATAATTTCTTGCAAACTTAATTTTTTTTTTCGGAGAATTATATAAGAGAAAGTAAATCTGAGCACTTGGTGTATTTGTTGCCAAAGTGATGATGCCATTTGCTTCTAGGCTCTCCAAGATGAGAAAGAAAAGGAGGGGGATGTGTGTGTGTGTGTGTGTGTGTGTGT
>NW_006399789.1:21082071-21112067 GCF_000299155.1 Elephantulus edwardii
ATCAACAATCTGCATTATACAGATGCCATAACCCTGCTTGCTGAAACCGAGGAGGACATGAAGCACTTGCTGCAGAAGTTCAAGGACTGCAGCCTTCAATAGGAATTGAAGTTTAATATCAAGAAACAAAGATTCTCACCACTGGGCCAATTTGGCAGCATCATGATGGATGGTGAAGAGATTGAGATTGTAAACAGCTTTAGGTTGCTTGGCTCCACAATCAACATTCTTGGCACCAGCAGCCTGGAAATTCAAGAGGTATTATGTTGGGAAAATCTGCTGTTAGAGATCTCTCTAAGGTACTGAAGAACAAAGATGTCAATCTGGAGACTAAGATGTTTCTGATACAGGCCATGGTCTTTGCAGTCACCTGCTATGCATCAGAGAGCTGGGCAAGACTACTAGGGTGATAGAAAGAGAATTAATGTCTTTGTGCTGTGGTGTTGGAGAAGAGTATTGAATATACCATGGACTCCTAAGAGAACAAACAGGTTCATTCTGGAGAGAATTAAACCAGGCTGCCCTTTGGAGGCAAGAATTTTTAAGCTTTGTCTAACATACTTTGGACATGTTGCAAGGAGGGACCAGTCCTTGGAGAGGGATGTCATGCTTGGGAGGGTGGAGGGACAGCACAGAAGAGGAAGACCCTTATTGAGATGAATTGATTCAGTGACTGCGGTAATGTTGGTAGGTGTGTCAGAGACAATAAAATTGACACAGAATAGAGCAGGCTTTATGGCTGTTGTACATAACCTCTCTATGAGTCACAGGCGACTCAACAGCACATAACAACATCCCATATATTGGAAATCCTAGCCTATATGGTGTTAATGTCAACCATAGTATGTTATGATCCACACAGTTAAATGACTTTGTTTAGTCAATAAAACAGAAATAGACATTCTCTGGAAATATCTGATTCCAGCCTGGATCCAGTTGACATCAGCAATGATATTTGTTGTGTCACAACCTCCTCTAAACCCAGCTTGTACTATTAATATTCTCTGTCAATGTACTATACTAGCTGTTATTATTTTTTTAAATATATAGTATTGAGAAATATTTTGCTTGTCTGTGATATTAATGACATTTTTCAATAAGTTCTACTTTCTGTTGAGTTACCTTTCTATGGAATGGGAACAAATTTGAATTTCTTCCAGTCAGCTGCCAGGTAGCTGTCTTCCAAATTTCCTGGCACAGACTGATGAGTACACCTATGGTTACATTTGTTAACGGAAACATATTAGTTGATGTCCCATTGATTCCTGGAGACACATTGGGGTTTTTTGTTTGCTTTTCCATTTGTTTGTTTTGCCAATGCCTTCAATGCAGCTTGAACTTCTTCCTCATTAACATTGACTCTTGTTCATATGGTACTTGCCGAAATATTTCAGTATTGACCAGTTATTTTTGGTACAGTGCCTCTCTATTTTCCTCCTCCTCCTTCCAATGCTTCCTATCATTCAAAATTTTGCTTAAGTAATGTTATAATCTTTTGAATCAATTGCTATGCATCAGGGAGCTGACAGTGAGTAAGAATGACAGATGAAGAAGAGATGCTTTTGAATTGTTGTGATGAAGAAGGATACTGAACATCCCATGGACTCCCAAAAGAACAAATAGTTTCATTTTGGAGAAAGTGCAGCCAAAGTGCTCCTTAGAGTCAAAGATGGAAAGCTTCATCTCACATATTTTGGGCATTTGTTAGGAGAGGCTAATCCTTGAAAAGGAATATTATGCTTGGAAAAGTAGAGGGCAATTGAGAGAGAGGAAGCTCCTTGATGAGACGGATTAACATACTGACTACAGCAATGGGCTCAAGTACGTCAAAGATGATGGGGATAGCACAAGATAGGACAGCGCTCAGGTCTATTGTTTATAGGTCCACTATGAATTATAGTCAACTTGACATCATCTAACAACATGATGCTAATGAGGTAGTATTAGAGGTGGTGCTGGAAAAACCACCATGTAAAGACATTATTGATCTGATGATTGCAAAGTACCCTCAAGAGTACGGCCTGCATTGACTATATGTATAAACTCTCTGGAAAAACTACAGAGCAGGTTGGTTGTTTTGTTTTGTTTTGTTCTGTTTTGTTTTGTTTCCTGGCAGCATCGTAATAGGGGAGAGATTTATATTGTTAACCATTTTAGTTTGCTTGGCTCCACAATCAACACTCTTGGTACCCACAGACAGGAAATTAGAAGATGAATTGCATTGGGAAAGTCTGCTTTCAGAGATTTCTCCAAAGTACTGAAGAGCAGTGATGTCAGTCTGGAGATTAAGGTGTACCCGATACAGGCCATGGTCATTGAAATTACTTGCTATGCATCAGAAAGCTGGACATCAATAAATGAGAGGATAGAGAAGCTGTGGTATATTCATACAATGGAATATTGCATTGAAAAACAAGGAACTCATGCAATATTACTCAAAATGGGTGACTATAGAGGACATTATGCTGAGTGAAGTATCTCAGTCACAAAAGGACAAATGCTGCATGGTGCCACTGTTGTAAAACAGAACTGACATTGGGGTTGGGGGGAGACTGAGAAAGATGGGTTCAATAATGTATACTGCATTGATGTGGGAGAAAACTGTTTAAAAGGGATATGTGATTAGTTATTTTTGTCATGACGGGAGTCCAGAGTGAAGGCTGCATAGTGGAGTGGACCTGGGGGGAGGGATTGTAAAACAGTGAAAGAATTTTTCTTTTACTTTTCCAAGATGGGAGTGTACTGAAGGGGAGGGTGGGGAGGGAGAAAATGTGCAACAATGAATGAATGGAAATCCAAAGTCTCTGTAAATTTTTGTTGAAATTAATAATAAAAAAAGAAAGCTGGTCAGTGACTAGGGATGATAGAGACAGAATCAATAATCAATGTCTTTGAGCTGTGGTACTGGAGAAGGGTATTGAATATACAATGAATGGTCTGCTAGGAGAACAAACAGGTTGCTTGGAGACAAAGATTCTGATGCTTCATCTGACATACTTTGGACATGTTGCAAGGAGGGACAATTCTTGGAGAAGGAAGTCAAAAGCTTATATTCTGGTTAGCACCAGAATATAATTATTCAACCAGGATGGCCTCTATAATGTGTACACAGGCACTGCAGCCCTCAGCCTCACAGGATTAGGCTCTTGCTGTTACCTGCTGTCAAGTAAATTACAACTAATAGAGAACCTAGGAACAAAAGATTTGAAAACTGTTCTATCCTGCACCATCCCCACACTTCCTGGCACACAAGAGCCTACTGCTGCAGTCACCATGTCAATCCATCTAGTTGAGGGTCTTCCTATCCTTCACTGACCCTCCACCATTCCCAGCATCATGTCCTTCTCCAGGGAATTGACCCCCTTAGTAACATGCCCAAAGTATGTGAGGTGAAGACTCATCATTCTTGCCTCCAAAGAGCACTCTGGATGCACCTTTCAAATATGACTCTCTCCCCCTGCCTCTACCTAGTCTTCCAACAAAGTTAAGCAAAAGGTTCCTATGTCTGGTTCTGTGGCATATCAGCCCTAAGGTCAACTCTGACTCATGTCAGGTCTCTGGTTCTCTGCTTCTTGGTGCTGTGGCTGCTGCTCCTGTAGGCCCTGGTCTGACTAGTTCAAGGATATCTTGCTCTGAAGAAGATACAGAATCCTCTGCTTCTTTGCTCGTAGTTAGGCATTCCATTTAGTGGCAAAACTAGGCACCGCCCCCCCATGGATAGGCCAACACAGCCCATTCACATAACTCCTCTCATCCATGTGGCAAGTCATTTAATGGCTGGGGAAGGCATTTTGAGTTATAAACTCTTATCACCACATCTAATGAACGACGTTTGCAATAGAATAATTTTCTCTTCTTGCTTTGTACCTTTGGATGCTCAAGACTTCAAAGGTACTTTTTAATTTTTAGTTTTCTTTGACATATTTTTTTTCTAAAATCTGTTGACTTCCTGTGTTAGAATTTATAATCTACTTTCTTAGACAAAAGTCATATCTTCAAATGCCTTTAACATAAAGGCTTCTTTACCTGTGAGACTGTGGAAGGACAATTTTTTGAAATATAAATATTTCATTAAAAGGACTTATGTAAGATACCCATCGTGTCCTTAAGGTCTTTTTTTCTCTCTCAAAGTTACCAGGATTTACTATCACTTTTCCCCCCTCTCTCTGAGTTTAGTTTAGGCAGCTAGAAGAAGTCAGGCAACACCCTCAATATTCAGCTTAGGTGTGTTAGACAGATCACCAAGTTTATTGTATGTATTTTATATTTTCTATGTTACTTTATATGATAACTTGCTCATTTTCCTACCATCACATAAAAATTGTCTCCTTTTCTTTGACTTTTAATAATATTTTAATAATATTTTGTTTACTTTCTTTCAAGCTTTTATCAATACCTTTATGAGACCTCTAGATGTTTAAGGTTTATAATTAAAAATGTTTTTCCTAGCCAATAATTAACTTAATTTTGTACTATTTATTGTATTAAGAAGAGAGGATTAGGATGGGATACAAGCCCTGTCCTACTAGAGGCTTATATAAACTCATGAGACCTCAGTGCTAGTTCTTTTTTGGGAGTTGCCTGTCTTCAGTTGAGAGTCTACAATGCTCACCAGTCTTTGCAAAAACATTCAGCATATCTAAAGTGAATCATTCCTCTGTTGGGTCTGAGTCTATAGGAGATGTGCCTGTGAACTACTGGACCCAGGGGACATAGAAGAGCTAGGGAGCTAAACAAAGGAGTGCTGTTGATGTGAGAAATAATGAAGTTACACAAATAATCAAGTGCTTGGGACAGTGTTGACTCATCAGTTCTTGTAACTGGTCTTCTACTAATCTTAGCAGAAAATAATTATGAATGCAAGGCTTCTTAAACTTTGTTAATTTCTTTTGCAAGATATTTAGGCTTTTTCTAACATTCTCTTCCAGACTCTTGACAACTGCATCTCTTCCTTGTTCCCAAAACAAATGACACACATTGCTGAGATTTTTCTTGTCTTCTTTTTACTATCATCATGGTGTTTCATTCCCAGGTACTAAACTTTGTTTTGATAATCTATTGCTGTCATAATGTATTACACCATAATTTAGTAGATCAAAATGACAGAGATAATTGCCTCCCCTGTCATGATGTCTGTGGATCTAGAATTTAAGAAGGACCCTGATTGAGTAGTTCTGCTTTAGTGTTAATATCATAAAAGAAGTTGTAACAGCTGAGGGCTGCATCTCTCTGCCTTCCTGTAGTTTTAGCTTTTCTCCATTGTCCTTTCAATTTGGGTTAGTTTGGGCTTCCTTTCATTATGATAGTATTAATGTAATTGGAATTCATAAGAAGGCAGTTCAGAGAACCAACACAAGAGTTCCAGTAAGCAAGGAAGAACATTTGCTCTTCAAGCCCCTGAAATCCCACAGTGTCAAATCTAGCCCATTCATTTGGTTTCTAATGAGTCATTAGCCCAGGCAGATTCAAGATGAAGAAAATCATATCCTATCATCTAAAGGAGAGAAAGGATACAAGAGGCCACTTTTATTCTGTATTTATTTGCTTTTGTGCAAGAAGCTTTCCACTTGGCATACATAGATATAAAATAAATGATAGTGGACTCTATGAAAGAGAAGCCAAAGATTTTTTTTTGGAATCCAGTAATAATTCCTAGAATAATTACCTCTTGTAAAGAACTATGGTTGCCTTGAACCATGACAGGCAACAAACCACAATTCTAAAGAGAAATTGCTTACATAGAATGGAGATTTTGGCCTAGTTACCTGGCCTGGGTACTTATAAGTAATCCCGTTACTAGTACTGGGGTTTAGACATGAGTAGCTAAGCAAGGAGACAGGATCCAGAAGACCAGGGATCCATATAAAGATGGGCAACCTTGTGTAGTGCAAAAGCCTGACAGTGATGACTAGGACCAAGCTTCTACTGTAACACTGTATAGGAGCGACCAAAGCAACAAAGATAATGGAGTATTTAACTTTCTAATTCTCTCTTAATTGGCCTTCTAAAGTAAATAACTTCATTGCTGAATGGCCTCATGTGGTTAAAAAAATGAAGTTCTTCTAAGGAAAATAGAGGTGACGTAGTAATCAGTTGGAAAAACAAATCAAGTATGATCATATTTTATTCCAATTTCATATTGGTTAGTTACAGTTAAAAAGAGAGTAATGATCTTCAAAAACTAGAGAAAGTTGACTTTGAATTTACTTTCCAGGTTAATGTATTCTGAACAACTATGTTCACTAGAGTGGGGGTTATTACATTTCTGACTCCCAGTAACTTAGATATTAGAACAGATAAGGGAAGTGACAAACCCGTTTTTATTTCTCATATTATTATAACTTTTTGCTGTCAGGGAAGTCAGGCTGTTTTGCCTTCCTTCTGAAGGAAGTTGTCAGTTGATAGGCAAAACCTCAAGAATAATTAAGGAAATAGGATAAGTACACTCCCTTGAGAAAATCAATCTTTTGCAAATGTATTTAAATGAATTCAGTATCCTTTGCCTTTAATAGTGCTTTTCCGGGTGAAAACATTTATTTTAGAATTTTTTTATGACACTCAGAAAACTATGATGCCTCTTTAAAAATAAATTACAGTGTAAGAGTCACAGAGGAGACTGATTGAAAAGAAAAGAAATATTAGAAATGTTCCCTGTGTGTCTCCTGCTGTCTTCTGTGCACTTAAAAGTATGCCAAATAAATCTCAAAATACTTCCTGTTATCTGAGATTATCTTGAAGTGTCTCAGTAAATGTTTAATGCATCCCTATCTCTTATTCAGCATGCCAGAAGAGAGAGGTTTGATTTTGGCAGTTTGGCCTTGGTAAATGCCACAGGTTAATTCATCTTCAGGTGCTGTTGCAGCTGTGTCAATGGGGAAGGTTTGACTGTTGTTGTTGTTGTTGTTATGTGCCGTCGAGTCGCCTGCAACTCATAGCGACCCTATGTACAACAGCCCTAAACTCCGCTCTGTCCTGTGCCAATCGCACTGTCCCTGACACTCCCATCCCAATTATCCCAGTCACTGAATCAATCCACCTCATAGAGGGCCTTCCTCTCCTGCGCCGTCCCTCCACCATCCCAAGCATGATGTCCCTCTCTAAGGACCGGTCTCTCCTCACTACATGTCCAAAGTAAGTTCCAGCACCACAGCTCAAAGGCATCAGTTCTCCTTCTATCCTCCTTGGTCATTGTCCAACTCTCTGATGCATAACAGGTGATTGCGAAGACCATGGCCTGTATCAGACGCACCTTAGTCTCCAAAGAGATACCATTGTTCTTCAGCACTTTGGAGAGGTCCCTAACAGCAGATTTTCCCATGACAATGCGCCTTTTAATTTCCTGGCTGCTGGTGCCAAGACTGTTGACTATGGAGCCAAGCAAACTAAAGCTGTGTGCAATCTCAATCTCTTCACCATCCAGTCCTTGACACTCTGCAGTAGGCGCTTCAGGTCCTCCTCAGTTTCAGCAAGCAGGGTTGTGTCATCCTCATAACACAGATTGTTGATAAATCGTCCACCAATCCTGACCCCACATTTCTCCTCATAAATCATAGCCTCCCAGATAATCTGTTCTGCATATAGGTTGAAAAGGTATGGAGATAGGATGCATCCCTGGCGTACGCCCTTCCCAATTTTGAACCATGCAGTGTTCCCTTGCTCTGTTCTGACGACTCCCTCCTGGTCCAAGTATAAGTTTCGCATTAGAACGATCAAGTGTTCTGGGATTCCCATTCTTCTCAGAGTCAGCCACAGTTTGTTATAATCTACACAGTCAAATGCCTTTGCATAGTCAATGAAACTCAGATAGACAGTCCTCAAAACAGAGGCTCGGCTCTGACTGGCTAAAGTTGGGCACCTCACAGGACAGCCACCAGACCCCCCTATCTTCCCAGGTAATCGGAGACGCCAAAAGCACGTGACATCCGTTCCGGCAGAAAGGTCAAAACAGAGGCTCGGCTCTGACTGGCTAAAGTTGGGCACCTCACAGGACAGCCACCAGACCCCCCCAAACAAAAGGTTTGACTAGCCTCCTAGAAATACCATTCTTTTTTTTGGAAATTAGTTTGGCACTTGGATCAGATCACAAATGACTGCCAAGTCATCTGTTCACCTCACCTTCTTCTCTGTGGAAACACTAAAAGGTGGCTTTTATCAATATAAATATCTGTGCTTTAAGAACACTCAAGACCCTTGTTGTTTGTGTTTAGATCTGGAGGCCAGATGGCAGACCTTTTGGAGGGCTGACAAAGGAATAGAAATAGTCATAGCCAGCACTCTTCAAAGGTCTTGCCGTGACTGGGGCACTACATGTGTTGTGTGTTCATATTTATTCCACTTAGCTCTCTCAGCTACACTCTGAGTTAAATATTATTATTATTTTTTTTAAGGTGAGAAAGCCAAGAATTGGAGAGTTCAAATGACTTGCCCAAGGGCTTCTGTGTGAGGTGTAAAGTCAGAACTATATGGCCGATGGTCAATGATTATTTGTTGTTGTTATGAGCTGCCGAGTCTCTTGCAACTCATAGCGACCTTATGTACAACAGCCCTAAACTCTGCTGTCTGTGCCAACTGCACTGTCTCTGATACACCTGTCCTGATTACCCCAGTCACTGAATCAATTCACCTCATAGAGGGCCTTTCCCTCCTGCGCTGTCCCTCCACCCTTCCAAGCATGATGTACCCCTCCAAGGACCAGTCCCTCCTTACAACATGTCTAAAGTATGTTAAACGAAGCCTCAGAATCTTTGCCTCCATTTCCAGAATGAATCTGTTTGTTTTCCTAGCAGCCCATGGTACGCTCAATAGTGTTCTCCAGCTCAAAGGCATCAATTCTCCTTCTATCCTCCCTAGTCATTGTCCAACTCTCTGATGCATGACAAGTGATAGCAAAGACCATGGCCTGTAGCAGACGCACCTTAGTCTCCAGAGAGACACCATTGCTCTTCAATACTTTGGAGAGGTCTCTAACAGCAGACTTTCCCCATCACAATATGTCTTTTAATTTCCTGGCTGCTGGTGCCAAGAGTGTTGACTGTGGACCCAAGCAAACTAAAGCTATGAACAATCTCAATCTCTTCACCATCCATCCCGATGCTGCCAATTGGCACAGTGGTAAGAATCTTTGTCTTCTTGACATTGAGTTTCAATCCATATTAAAGGCTGCAGTCTTTGGCCCTCTGCAGCAAGCACTTCAGGTCCTCTTCACTTTCAGCAAGCAGGGTTGTGTTATGAAGATTGTTGATAGATCTTCCACCAATCCTGACCCCACATTTCTCCTCATAGAGCCCAACCTCCAGATAATCTGTTCTGCATACAGGTTAAAAAGGTATAGAGACAGGACAACTCCCTGGCGTATGCCCTTTCCAATTTTGAACCATGCAGTGTTTCCTTGCTCTGTTCTGACGACTGCCTCTTGGTCCAAGTATAGGTTTTGCATTAGCACGATCAATAACCCTAGTACCACGACCCCTTCTAAACCGAGCCTGGACTTCTGGCAGTTCTCTGCTGATGTGCTGTTCCAGTCGTTTTTGGATAATCTTCAGTAGAATCTTGCTTGCATGTGAAATCAGTGATATTGTTCTATAGTTTCCACACTCTGTTGGGTCACCCTTCTTTGGGATAGGAACCAATATAGATCTCATTTGGAGCATGGAATAGATGAAAATAAGTAGATCTTTATGTAACTGTACACCATCCTCATTCTTCACCTATTCATTTAGTGCAATTCACTGAGTAAAAGATAGAAGGAGTTAAATTGCATAACTGGTTTTTGTTGCTCTCCAGACAGGGAGGAGTGAAGCAGAAATTGCTCATGACTGAAAGTGAAAAGATTTGGACTTTAGTTCTACCTCTGGTGTAAACTAGTTGAATGAACATGAGTGGGGGGTTTTTCGGAAACTTCAAGACATACAGGGAGAACAAAAATGAAATGAGAGAGAACATTTCACAGTTGTTGGAAGGTCTTCGATTCGTGGTTCGAGTTTTGACTTGATTCCAGGCTACGTGCTTGCCAACATGCATTTAATGTATTCTGAAACATAAAAATTTTACTCTTGAGTTCATCTAACTGGAATTGATTGTCCTTATTGCTTGACCACATCAAGACTGAAGGCTCCATCTCCTTCCTAAATGCAACAGGTTCACAAATCAGTCATTTTAAAACTCAGTGCTAAAAAATTAATACATAGGTCCTCATTGTCAGTCTCCTTAGCTGGTGCATTACAAGTAGGAAAATCAAAGAATAGATTAGTTTCTGTGACCAGATCTTTAAGGGAAAAACATTTATATGTTCGATTTTCAAAGGCCCTAATTGTTGCTAGTTGTGTGCATGTTTGTTTTCTGGATTTTCTTCCTTCATATGGTCAATTACAGGGAATTCCTCTAGCTAGCAATTTCTTTAAAAATAATAGTATTACTGGCAAGATGATAATCCTTAAATTTTTCTCTTTAGGATTAAAATGATAGAGAGTACATAGTATACATTGGTGGACAGTGTTTAGTGGTGCCCCTCAATTAAAACAAGCTTGGAAGCATAAGTGGCATCCACTTCTGAAATAGCTTACCTCCGAAATAGCTTGCCTCCAAAAACTCGATAAACTTGGTGAAACAATGAAAGTTATACAAGTGTTCAGGTCTTTCACATTCATAGCGTTGCTATGAGTCGCTTATGACTCAGCAGCACTTAGCAACAACAACAACAACAGATAGTATACATGCTCTTGTTTACTTAATGTTGGAATTCTAGTCTTTGAGATCTAAGTGCTAGTTTGGAGTTAATGATCAGACTAGGATTATCAGTACTACTAGAATTAGACCTTTTTCAATGACTACAAAAATGGGCACAAGTGTGTCAAAAATAGTGAGTTTAGAGTTCAGATATTTTGTGCATAGGATTGCTATGATTCTTACTTGACTTGATGGCATCTAACAACAACTACTACAACAATAGTTTAAGGAGCATGGATGGTTTGCCTCCGTGTTTAGTCTAGATGTATATGGTTCTTCAAAACCAGCATTAAGTACTTTAAGTAGGTGATATATTGGTCAGGACTTGCCCAAATAATAAAATAAGCTAACTCGTGCTAACTAAAGCTTAAAAAGTGGAATTTACTTGTTATGTTGTTGTTAGGTGCCATCAAGTTAACTATAGCTTGTAATGACTCTATGAACAACAGGTCCAAAATGTGCCCTATCCTGTGCCATCCTCATGATCTCTGCTTTGCTCAAGACTATTGTTATTGTCACTATGTGAATTCAGCTTGTTGGGAGATCTTCCTCTCCTTATCTGACCCTCCACCTTTCTGAGCATGATGTTCTAGTCTAAGTATTGGCCCTTGCCAATGACAGGCCCAAAATCTGCCAATCACCGTCCTTTCCTCTAAGGAGCACCCTGGGCATACTTCTTCAGAGACAGACTTACTTGCTTTTTTGTCAATGCCTGGGATATTTAATACTCTTTTCCAACACCACAACTCATATTGTTGTTGCTGTTGTTAGGTGTTGTTGAGTCATAGATGATTCATAGAGACCCTATGAACAAAAGACCTGAGCACTGTTCATAGAGTTTCTGGAGGCAAGCCATTTGGAAATGGATGCCACTCCTGCTCCCAAACTTGTTTTAATCAGGAAGCTCCGCCAAACACTCTTCACCATGGGTAACCATTATCACATTTGGCACATCAGTGTCACAGTGTTTAGAATCACAGCAACCACGAGTTGCCTCTGTACAGAAATGCACAGACAAGTTTGGCACAAAACCAATTTGAGCCAGGCCTGAGTGCCACAGATTAAAATCACCTTGGGCTCAGTAGCAAAACTTTTTGTCCACTAGGCCAATGTAGCTCTGTGTTGCTGTTGTTATTGTTGTTAGGTGTCACTGAGTCATTGACGACTCATAGTGACCCACAACTGATAGTGATGGATTTTTTTTTCTTCTTCAAAAAGCCCTTGACAATATAGAAACTATGGAAGACAGGATCCAGAAGTAGGAGTTTGTAGATAATTATGAAAAAACACTATTTTTAATGCCACTTAACACCTAACTTTCTTTCTGTAGATTAGTTTTATGGAAAAAAACAAAAACAAAAACAAAAAACAAAAAAACCCTTAAAACAAAACAAACAAACAAACAAAAAACCACAAAAAAAACCAACCCACAAAACCGAGTTGGCCTACCTTGTCTTAGATGTTGGCCTAAGTTGAATCAATGGGATCCAAGATATTCTCATACATTTCAAGCCATGGTTTTGCAAGGGTCCTTCAATAATGATTATTCCAAGAGAAGAGAAATTGTCAAGTGCTCAAGCAGATAAATTAAAAAAAAAAATTAAAGCAATAGCTCTCTTGAGAAGCATTGGCATAGGAACGTAATGACAATTGCTGATTAAGGAAAATAACAATATGAAAGAGAGAGAAGTGCAGTACTCAAGAAGTCCCAATCCTGCTGTCCTTGTTCAGGTTCTGTTTTCAGGACCTAAAACAAGCTTGGAAGCAAGAGTGGCATCCATTTCCGGAAGGTTGCCTCTGGAAACCCTATGAGCTTGGAGAAACAATGGAAGTTATACAAGTCTTCAGGTCTTTTGTTCATAGAGTCTCTATGAGGTGCCTACAACTTAACAGCGCTTATCAACAACAGCATAGAGAGAGAGATTAGTTGGCCTAGTGGACAAATGTAATGTCACCAAGCCAAAGATTGGTGACTCTAATCCGCGGCTTTCAAGCCTGCTTTTAATTGTTTTTGCTCAAACATTCTTCTAAGTTGTATAGCCCTGGTCTGTCCACTTGCTGTACAGAGGTAACTCATGGTTACTGTGAAGCTGAACACTGTGACACTGATGTGCCAAATGTGAGAATGGTTACTCATGGTGAACAGTGTTTTTTTGAGCTCCCTGATTAAAACAATCTTGGAAGCAGAAGTGGCATCTACTTCTGAAATAACTTGCCTCCGGAAACCCTATAAACCTGGAGAAGGGATGAAAGTTATGCAAGTGTCCAGATCTTTCATTCATAGGGTCACTATGAGTAGTCTACAACTTGCCAGAACTTACTAATGACAACAACAGCCACTTGTGTGTACACCAATCTTTAAATAAATCTCTCATATTGCTTTCAACAGTTAGGATTGGTTATGTTACAAGCAACAAAGGACTTTAATTCATAGAAGAATGATACTCAAAGTGACTATTTAGTATTATAGTCTCAAAAATGTAGCAGGAAGTCTGAATCTATTCTGTTATTTTGATCTTGCCTTCTAGGTCACATCTGGAAAACTTTGCGAGGTCTCTGAGGACCACTCCACTCATGTTTTATTGCACTAAGGATTATTTACAGGTTGAATAAGGAGTTATGGGGGCATGTTAGTGTAGGTCTAGCAGCGGCTAAAATGCTGGTGGTTTGAAACCACTTAGTGATTTCCCCACCCCACCCCCCAGTTCTTTCATTTCGAGAAGTGACAACTGACTTCTTTATTTTTTATTCTCCAATTCTCTTTGCACATTCCATTATAATACTGATTTCAGCAGCTTAAACTATCCTTTTGAAATCTCCTAGTCATCTTTTACTTAGAAATCTCTTCACTTTGTGTTGGCTTTTTGGCACTGTAGTACACTTTTCAGAATATCCTCTACTTCCATTTTGCTTTTTATTTTCTCCTTTGTATTAGTAACATTTTGCTCTCTTCATGAAATCTTTAATGGAATCTTATAATTCATCTGGTTTTCGATCCTTAGTGTTCAATGCCTAAAAACCTGTTCTTTTGATGATTTTTTAAATTCAGATGAGATGGATTCAAGGTTATCTTTTAGCTCTTGTGAACATCCCTTCATTTTCTTGAGTTTCAATTTCAACATGCACATAATTAACTGATGGTCTATTCGACAGTCAGCACCTGGCCTGGTTTAGAATTCTGATATTGAGCTTTTTCAGCAATTCTTTCCTCAGATGTAGTCATTCTGATACCTGTGCAGTCCATCTGGGTAGGTCCATGTCTGTAGACGTCCATGTTTCTTAAAAAAGATGTTTACTAATAATAAATTATGGAATGTACAAAATTCATTCAATCTCCAGCCTTTTTTTCTTTTCAAGTCCATAATTTTCAACTACCAATCCTCTACTTTGTTTTCAACTTTTGCAATCTAGTCACCAATTATTATTGTGCCTTTACTGGATGTTTTGTTAATTTCAGACAGCAAAATTCCTCAATTTCCTCTTTTTTAACTTCAATTGTTTGTGGATATATTTTAATATCAGTTGAAATAACAAGTCTTATTTGTGTAAGTGTGGCTAGTATCCTATCATTCACAGTATTGAATATCAGGATAGAGCTTGAAATGGTCTTTTTTGACTATAAATGCAATACCATTCTTCTTCAACTTTTTATTCCAAGAATAGGAGACCATATGATTGTCTGATCCAAAGTGACTGGTGCCAGTCATCTCAGCTCCATATTGCTAGAATGTCAATCTTCATATATTCCATTTAATTTTTTACATTCAATTTTCCTATAGTCATACTTTATACATTCCATGTTCCAGCTATTAATGTGTGTTTATGACTGTTTCCCTTCATTTTTAAATATCTTCTACTGCAGGGTCTTACCTCTAGTATTATGTCTAACACTGTTCCTCTGAATTATTCATTGAGTTTTCAATGTCCAGTTATTTCAGAATTGGATGGCCAAATCTTCTTCTAAGTCTATTTTAATCTGAAAGTTCTTCTGAAACTCGTCCATTATGGATAACCTGCTAGTGTTAAAATACTGGTGTCACAGTCTGCAGCATCAGAGGAGCCAGTAAATTACCTTAATATAGTAGACGACAGACACATATTATACTCAGAAGAGCAAACTATGAACAAGAAATTGCATACATGCACAAAATATAAAGTAAGCAGCAATATGCAAGTCCTTCCCCTCCCACCCTTCCGCCTCTACTCTTACCATTATAGAAAACTGAACAACAAATACTATACCCCTCAGCAGAGCCTGGCTGAGTCTATTGACTTCTCAAGTCATACTGCTCTTTGTCTGTGTACTCCCTGGTGAAGATGGCACTCTGATCACCAAGGCTGTTGTTTAGCATGTGTCTGGGTGCTGCTGTTTCCTGTTAGAGATGGTGTGCCAGTCAAAAAACAAATCCAAGCTTATAGTTGCAATACTGAGAGATGTTATAAAATATTGAATAATCCAGGAAGCATCAAAAGAAGGTGGAGGAAATACATAAGTCATTGTACAAAAAAGGATTGATACTAAAATATTTCAGGAAGTAGTGTATGATTAAAAGCCAATGTTGATGAATGATGATGTTCAAACTGCATTGAAGACACTGAAGAAATGTCCCAGGAATTGATAAGACACAAACGACACACTCCAAATAACAGATATAGTCCTGAATGTGCTCACCAGTCTGTGCTAGGAAATTTGAAAAACAGACCCATATTTGTTCTCATTCCCAAGAAAGGTGATTTAACAAAATGTGGAAATTATGGGACGATATCACTAATATTACATGCAAGAAAAATGTGGTTGAAAATCATCCAAAAATGGTTAGAACAGCATATTGACAGAGAATGACCAGGGAAGTTCAAGCTGGATTTAAAAGAGGCTGTGGCACCAGGAGTATTATTGCTGATGTTAGATGGATCTTGCCTGAAAGCAGAGAATATCAGAAGACTATCTAGAAATGTTTTATTGACTATGCAAAAAATTTGATTGTATTCATTATGGCTAATTTTGAGGAGAATGAGAATTCAAGAACACTTAATTATGCTTATATGAAATCTATACCTAGACCAAGTAGCTGTTGTAATAGAACATGAGAATGCTACATTAGGTAAAATTAGGAAAAGTCTGTGGCAGGTCTATATTCTCTCTCAATACCTATTAGATATGTATGCTGAACAAATCACTGGAGAAGCTGGATTTTATGAAGAAAAGTGTAGTATCAGAATTGTAGGAAAGTTCATCAACCTATATTATGTAGATGATACAATCTTGAATACTGAAAATGAAGAGGACCTGAAGCACTTGCTGCAAGGGATCAAGGTCTGCAGCCTTCAATATGGATTACATCTCAACATCTAGAAAACAAAAATCCTTACCACTGGGCAATAGGCAACGTCATGATAGATGGAGAAAAGATTGACATTAACAAAGATTGACTTCATCTTACTTGTTGTATCCATAGTCTTGGTAACAGAAGTCAAGAGATCAGGAGATGTAATAGAATAGAGAAAGTCTGTTATAAAGTATCTCTCCAAAGTTGTGAAAAGCAATGATGTCAGTTTAAAAACTAAGGTGCATCTGATTCAAGCCATAATCTTTCTAATCACCCACTATGTATTTGAGAGCTGGACAAGGAATAAGGATAACAGTAGAAGAGCCCATGAATTTGAGTTGTAGTGTTGGAGAAAAGTATTGAGTATCCAATGGTCTGCTAAAAGAACAAACAGGTATGTCTTAGAGAAAGTGCAGACAGAGTGCTCCTCGGAGGCAAAGATGGTGACACATTATCTCACATGTTTTGGACATGTTGTTGGGAGAAGCTATTCCTTGGAAAATGACAAGATGCAGGTAAAGGAAGGTCAGCAAAGAAAGAGAAGTCTCACAGTGAGATGGATTGATTCACTGTTTGTGGAAATGGACTTAAATATGTTGATAATAAGGATGATGCAAAATAGGGCAAAGTTCAGATCTATTGTTCATGACGTCACTATGAGTCATACTGGACTTGAAAGTACTCAACAACAACAACAACAATGATAACTCTGTAGAGAAAGACCTGGCCATCTGGTTCCATAAGGATTTTATATAACTGAGATAATCCTTTGGGGAAGATCGACTCTGTCCAGGTAGAATTAACTTCATGACATCTAAAAGCAATAATACAGGCTGAATAATCCAAGGCTTTGTCATGTACCAATGTGGTGTCAAAGGTTTATTGTTCAAAATGTCTTTCCTCACCTTTGATTAACTATTCATCTTTGTGCTGAAGTATTTATTGTATTAAGCTGGAAAACAAATTCCACCTTACTAGAGGCTTATATAAGCTCATGGAAATTCAATTCTAGCTCTTTTTTTTCCTTAGGAAACCCATTGTCTGTAATATTTACTAATCTCTGCAAGACTGGCTTGCATCACCTACAGTCATGTAGGTCATTCCCCTGATAGCTCTGAGACATAGAGTAGATCAAACATTTGGGACACTGTAGACTTCATGCTTCTTGTACTGATCTGTTACTATTCCTGTTGCTGTTGTTACTGATTGTCATTGGGTCAAAAGCAACTCATAGCAACCCTATGTAAAAAAGACCTGAACCCTGTTCTACAACTATTGTCATGTTTCTAGAGGCATGTGGTTTAGGAAGTGGATACCAACCCTGCTTTCAAATCTGTCTTAATCGTGGAGCTCCACCAAACACAGTCCACCACGGGTAACCATTATGGCATTTGACATATGGTACAAGGTTCAGCATCACAGCAACCCTAGGTTACTTCTGTACAGCAAATTGACAGACTAGTGTTGTACCACTTACAAGAACATTCCTCCAAAATATAATAATATTAGATGTAAGAGTCACAAGCCCTTGGGCCCAACCAGCTTTTACATACAAAAGCCCTCCACCAGATCCTGTTGACTCTAAACAAGAGGCTTAAATAAAATAAAATATAAATTTAAAAAAATAAAAATCAACTAAACATTATACAACTTAAAATTTTGTGGTTGTTCTTGTTTTTATGTGCCTTTGAGTCGCCTGCAACCCATAGCGACCCTATGTACAGCAGCTCTGAACACTTTCCTATCCTGAGCCTGTCTCACTAATTCCAACATGCCAAAACCCATTGCTCCAGTTACTGTATCAGTCCTTCTCATCTGGGGTCTTTCTGTCCTGCACTGACCCTCCACCCTTCTGAGCATGTCCTTCTCCTCAAAAAAACACAGAGATGCGTTCTTCTGGTATTGTTTCAGCCTGGTTCTTCCATCAGCATTGATATTCTTGGTGTTACGGTCACTTCTAAACTCAGCTTGAACTTTTGCCTGTTCCCTCTCAGTGTATTGTTCCAGGCTTTTTTGTATGATATTTTGCTTGCATGTAATATTAATGATATTGTTCAATAATTTTCATATTCTGTTGGATCACCTTGCTTGAGAATAGAAACAAACGTGCAACATTTCAAGGCAGTTGGCCAGGCGGCTGTCCTCCAAACTTTCTGTCATAGATTGGTCAGACCAAATCTGAAACATGCCAATTTGTATCTTGACCATTCCTGAGATTTTATTTTTTTGTCTATGTCTTCAGTGCAGCTTGAACTTCTTTTGATATCATTGGCTCTTGATCTATGGTACTTTCTGAAATTTTTCAGAGTTGACCAATTCTTTTTGGTATAGTGATTCTGCGTATTCCGTCATTCTTCCTTTGATGCTTTCTAGGTCATTCAATATTTTGCCCATAATGTCTCAGATTTTAAACGTGAGGCTTGAATTTGGGTTTCAGGGTTTTTTTTTCAGCTTGAGAAATGCAGAGTGATTTCATCCCTTTCTATTCTCTGACTCCAGCTCTTTGTACTTTTTATTATACCTTGCTTTGTCTTCTCAAGCTGTTTTTTGAAATCCTCTGTTCAACTCTCTTACTTTTCCGTTATTTTGGCTTCTCCACACTCTAATGTAATTTTCAGTTTCTTGTACATACATTTTGCCTTTTTATTTTTTCCTCTGCCTTTGTAATGTCCTTTTGCTCTCTTCATTGATATTAATCTTTATTTCGCCCCACAGCTCTTCTAGTCTTCTACCATTGCTAATCAATGTCTCAAATCTGTTCTTAAGATGATTTTTTAATTCAGATGGGATAGACTCAAGGTCATACTTTGGTTCTTGTGAATATACTTCTTCAGTTTCAATTTGAACTTGCACATGAGTAATTGGTGGTCTGTTCTATGGTCAGCTCCTGGCCTGGTTTTTACTGTACTGAATTGTTTGAACAATTAATTCTTATGAAGGAGAAATATATGTAGCTTAATTATATGGCTAATATTTACACCAAACACAAATTGAATAATAGTTTCTAATTAAAAAGTTGAATTTACTGAAATCCCTCAGTGAGACAAAAGCTTTGACACTGACTTGTATACCAGTCTTGAGAGAAAGATTGGTAATCTCCTCCTATGTGACTGATGACGTCACTCTGTTACCCTATGGAAAAGAATAGATAGACTTTTGCTTCAAATGCAGATTATTCTATCAAGCACAACAAATATATGAAAGTCTTTAATTGTTCACATATAAAATATTTATATATTTCAAATATTAAATAATTATAACTTAGAGTTATGGAATAGATATGGATCAATTAGGTAAAACAATTTTGTGAGGAATTCACAGTCCAGAAACAAAAAACAGAAAATAGTAAAAAGCCCCAAATATGAGATCAGCACCTAATGGGAATGCTAAGCAAAGATGGGGAATTTTGAATGTGAATGAGTTAATTATCAGAAAGTGATTCATGGTGGTAAAGTATTTGGAGCTTAAAACATGAGCAGGATGGCTGTTACCCCACCCCCTCCATTGCTCCATCGAGTATGTATTGCCTTTCTAAGAAATCACTAAGAGGATCTGAGTGCAGTGATTAAATGTCAACTGTTCAAATCCACTTGCCACTTCACAGGAGAAAGATGTGGCAGTCAGCTTGTGTAAAGCTTACAGCCTTGGGAAACCCTTGGAGTGATCTGCTCTATCTTAGAGGTTGCTATGAGCTGGATTTGACTCAATGGAAATAGTTTTGGTTTCTTTCATTTGAAGGAATCGCTTTCTACTGTACTCTTCATCCAAACAGAGGTGTTTGTGAGATAACTCCCCCTTCAATCATATTTATTACTTCTATTTCACTCCCATCGTTTGTACATTTTTGTGCTTTGAATGTATTACACCAATATATTTTTGCTTTCTTTTAATACAAATTTTATATATTTGTTTATTTTTAATACACATTATGCTTCATACATTAACTGTGATTGTCATTCAAGTGTTTTCCTTCCAGTATCAGAAGGGGCCTCTGACCTCACCAGGTCAGTCAAATAATTATATTAACTAGGCCACTGATACTGTTCAGGGAAAAGTACATGAGCCAGTCAGACTGTTAAGAATAGCTCATAAACTCCACTATTAGGTCGAGGTTCTGAGCACCTGCCACAACTCAATGGCACCGAAGAAACACAACCATATTAGTTGGATAGACAGATTTCTTTTTTTAAAAAACCTATCTGACATCACAAAATTCATTATTTTGCCTGGACAACAGGATTCATGGCAGAGCATTGCAAATGCAGTTAGTTCAGACTAGGTTCTACCCTTAAGGGGTTATATATATATAAGGCTAAATGCATCATTTCTTGTTCAGGGCACTGTTGTGGAATAAATAGTAAAATAATAAAAAGCTCTGTTAGATAACGATAGGACACTGCTATAGAGAAGTGTGCATGAAATTTGCCAAATTTTTAGTAAGATTGTAACTTTCCTTTATGTATTAGCTTAATATTTTTTAACTTTTCAGTTATATATTTTACATATTAATGCCTCTAATTAGACCACTGGCAGATCTGGTGGCCTAGTAGCAAAAAGCTGCATTGCATTCCCTAAGGCATGCGGTTTGAGGCTACCAGCAACTCTACAGAAGATGGACAAGCAATCTCCTCCTGTGCAATTAACTGCCTCTAAAAACTCCCTGGAAAAAAAACAAAAAAACCACTTGAAGGTGCACGACAACAACAATTAGACCACAGAAGAAAGTCACCTTCTACTTTACGAAACTGAGCTTGAAGTTTTTCAAGTGTGAGCTTAGGTACCTGACATAAAGAATTTTTCAAGCCAGTTCTGGAAGGATATAGAGAGATAGAGAGATAGAGATAGATAGATAGAGATAGAGATAGAGATGGAGATAGAGATGATAGAGATATATATATATAGAGAGAGAGAGACAGAGAGACAGAGAGATACAGCGTAGAAACTTGGAAATTCCAAGGTGATGTCTCAAGTTTAATCTTCTCAGTCAAGCACCTGCCTCAGGACTTGGTACAATGTAGATTGGCTTCTAAACATTACTGCTAAATGTGGGCTAGGCTTAGTGACATGCTTCCAAAATAAGTGTACGGAAAAAGAAAAAAAATGTATCTTCTGTGGAGAAACTTGGCAGACACAACCCAAGTCAAATGATCATAGTGTTAAATTATGCTGAAAGCAGCTGACACATGGTATAGGACAGAACAGAACAGAACAGAATTGTCCCATAAGGTTTCCAAGGCTGACACTTTATGGATGCAGGTATGAATTCATGAGAATAATACTTTACAGTCTTCCTCATAAAATTTATAGCCCCAGTTTAATTTAGAGGAAAACATCACACAAATTCAAGTTGAAAGATAGTCTATATAATGCTTGGCCAATACACCTCAAAACTCTCAAGGTTATTAAGAACAAGAAAAGTCTAAGAACTTGCCACAGCTCAGTTGCACCTAAGAAAATACAATTAAATGTAATTCAATGTCCTGGATAAGGTCTTAAAAGAGGAAAAAGAGTATATGGAGAACCAAATATCATTCTAACTATATGTGTACCATTGAATTGGAACTGACTCCTAGTTGACCCTCCAGTGGGTTTTCAGATGCAGTTCATTACATGGGAGGAGTTTGTCCATTTTTTTCCCCCATGGAGCAATAGGTGGATTTGAACAGTGTGTCTTTGAGATTGCAGTACGGTTCCGTACCAAAATGTCAACTGCCTGTGTATGAAGTTTAATTAATTGTATCTTAATAAAGGCTTCCAACCTGTGACAAATGCTCCATATCCAAACCAAAACATATTATTATCAAATGGACTCCAACTCATAGGAAAGAAGAGAACTGCTCTATAAAATTTTCATAGATTGAAAAGGCCATGGCTTGAATCAGGCACACTTTAGCCCTCAAAGTGACATCATTAGTCCTCAATAATTTGAAGAGGTCCCCAGTGTGATTTCCTAACTGCTGGTACAACGTGCATTGATTATGAATCTAAGTAAAATGATGTTGTTGACAGTCTGAATCCTTTCTCTATGATGTTACCTATGAGTCCAGAGGCAAGGATTTTTGCTTTCTTGTCATTAAGATGCAACCCCTATTAAAGGCTGCAGGATGACAGAAGAAGAATTGATGCCTCTCAACTGTGGTTCAGGAGAAGAGTGTTGTAAATACCATGGACTGCCAAAAGAGTAAGTGATGTCTTGGAGAAAGTGCAGCCAGGGTTTTCCTTGGAGGCAAGGATGATGAAGCTTTGTATCCCATTCTTTGGGTGCAGTGTTAGGAAAAGTTATCTCTTGAAAAGGGACATCATGCTTGGGAAGGTGTAGGGGTGGCAAAATAGAAGAAGACTCTTGATCAGGTGAGTTGACATAGTGACTGCAGCAAGGGGTTTGAGAGTGCCAGAGACTGGGAGCATGGCATGCGATAAGACAGTGTTCAGACTGATTGTTCATAGGGTCAATATGAGTCAATTAGATGGCACTTAACAACAATAACAACAGGTTTCCAAGACTGTAATCTTTATGTCTATGATCTTTATAGTTGAAATAAAAAAAATGTTGCATTGAACAAATATGTTGTAAAGGACCTCTTTAAGGTACTAAAGTACAAAGATGTCAATCTCTAAAAACCAAGGTGGGTTTGATCCAAGCCATAATATTTTCCATTTATGTGATAACTATGAGTTGTAGTCTATTTGATAGCACCTAATGACATATGTACGTGAAAATTGGATAATGAATAAGGAAGGCCAAAGAAGAGTGATTATTTTTGAATTATAATGTTGGACAAGAGTACTGAATATACCAAGTACAAACATAGCTATCTCACAGGAAGTACAACCAGGATGCTCCATAGAGGCAAGGGTAGTGAAATCTTGTCTCACATAATTTGGACATATTGTAAGGAGGCACCAGTCCTTGGGGGGGGGGGGGAATGACCCCATGATAGTGGCAAAAATAGAGAGTCAGAGAAAGTAAGGGAAACCCTCAACAAGATGGATTAACATCAGCAACTATAACAATGGGCTTGAAAATGGTAGAGATTACAAAGATAGTGAGAGGGCAAGGATTTGACCTGTTTTTCCTAGACTTTCTATGAGTGGCAGTAGATTGAATGGCACCTAACAATAGCAACTTTTATAGAAATAAACTGCCACATCTTTCTCCTGCAGAATGACTAGTGAGTTTTGTACAGCAAAACAATGAACACTGCATCATTGTTGCTGTGTGCTATCAAGTCAGAAACGAACCATAGCTGAACCTCCAGTGAGTTTTGAGAGACAGTAAATCACACTGGAGGAGATTGTCCATCCTTCCCCTATGAAACAGCTGTTAAATTTTGCTACATGTATTTGGGATTGCAGCACAGCTTCTCACTATTAGGCATTACTGTTGTTATTATTAGGTATCTTTAAGTCAAGTATGACTCATAGAAACCCTGTGAACAGCCAAACAAATTGCCTGAACCCTTCCCGATATTGTGCCATCCACATCATCTCTGAAATACTAGAGCGCATTGTTGAAGTCACTGTGTCACTCCATCTTATTGAGGGTCTTCCTCTCATTCACTGACTCCATCTTTCCAAGCATGGTGTCCATTTAAAAAAATTAGTCTCACCCAGCCACACATCCTAAGTGTGAAAGATGAAGCTTTACAACTTTTCCATTAAAAGAGCACTCTGGCTGCAGCTTTTCCCAGACATACCTATTCATTCTTTGACAGGCCATTGGATATTCAGTATTCTTCCCCAACATCACATCTCAAAGGCATCAATTCTTCTGTCGCCCTTATTCATCATCCAGCTCTCTGATGTGTAAGAAAGTGATTGGGAAGACGATGGCCTGAATTGACTGTATCATAGTCTTCAAACTGATATCATTGCTCTTCAGTATTTTGAAGACTTGCCTAATGGATTATGTATCCTGATTTCTGGCACCAAGCTTGTTAATTGTTGATTCTAGCAAGAAGAAATAATTAACAGATTGAATACTTTCTCCATGTATCATAATGTTGGCTGTTGGTTCTGTGGTGAGGACCTTTGTTGCATTGATGTTGAATTGTGTTCCTTAGTAGTCCTTGATGTTTTGTAGCAATAGCTTCATTTCATAGCCTCCTCACTTTCAGCAAATTTGTCATCTGAATAACACGTGTTATTGGTGAGTTTTCTCCAGAGCTGATGCCACATTCTTCTGGAGTCCAGCTTCACAAATTATTTGCTTTACACACAGATTTGCAAAATTGCAAAAATAAAAACTGGCCTGTCATCCACAAAGAAAGGATTTAACCCTGACATACACTCTTCCTCATTTTAAACCCTAAAGTGTTCCCTCACTCTGTTCAGATCACAGCACCTTAATCTAAGAGTAGATTCTCTTTGAGCACAATTAAGTGTTCAGGGATCCCCATTGTTCTCAATGTTAGCCGCAATTTGTTATGATATACACAGTGTTTGCCTAGTCAATAAAATGCAAATAGAGAATCTTATAGTATCCTCTGCTTTCAGCCACAATCCATCTGACAGCAGCAATGATACCCTCTATATCATTTATATCTTCTAGAACCAGCTTGCACTTCTGGTGGTTCCCAGTCAATGTACTGTTCTGCATGTTTTTTAATGATATTCAACAATATTTGCTTGCAAGAGATATTAATGTTACTGTTTGATCATCCACATTTTGTTAGACCACCTTTCTTGGTATTGGAGACAAATGCAGATCTTCTCCAGTCAGTCGGCCAAGTAGGTGTTAAATATCCTGGTATAAACTGAAGAACACATCTTGGGCTGCATCTGTTAGTTGAAACATATTTCAAGAAATTCCTGGTGCTGCAGCTTGAACTTCATCTTTCTTCACCTTTGGTTCTTGTTCATATGGTACTTCCTGAAATTATCCAGTGTCAACAAATTCTTTTTGGTTCCATCTTTTGACATTTTATGGATCATTAAATATTGTGCCTGTAGCATCTCTAAGTATTGCAACTTGAGGCTTGGATTTGTTTTTCAGTTTTTTTCAATTTGAGAAATTCTGAGCAAGTTCTTTCCTTTTTATTCTCTTACTCCAGTTCTTTGTATATTTAGTTACAATATTTTGCTTTATCTTCTCCAGCTACCCTTTGAAATCTTTCGTTCAGCTCTTTTATTTAAGTATTCCTTCCATTTGTTTTGGTTTCTCAACACTCTAATGCAATTTTTGTTGTCTCTCTGACAACCATTTTGCTTTTCTTCTTTCTCCTCTCTCTCTCCTGACCTTTTGTTCTCTTAATATCTTTGACGTATTCCTTCAAATTTCTCTAGTCTTCAATCATTGTTGTTCAGAGGCTCAAACCTGTTGTTGAGATTTTTTTTTTTTTAAATTCAGTCGAGACAGACTCAAGGTCATATTTTGGTTCCTGTGGATAAATTTTAGATTTCTTCAGCTTTAGTTTTGGAATCAGAGCACAGGCCACAGAGAGAATGGTCAAGGATTGGCAGGATTCAAGACCACTGTTCATAGCACTGGTTTGTGTCAACTTGATGACACTTAACAACAAATCTTAATGGGGTCTGTGGGAGTGAGGAGAAGGAGAGACTTCCCATCTTTTTTTGGTGGAGTGGCTGGTCACTTCTGTTGTGGGTTAATTTCCACATTTCTGATAGCAGGCTGATGTTTATACTATTTTCCCTCACGTACTACCAGGGGAAACTGTGAACCATTTATTCAATCTTTACAGGTTTTCTGTAAACCTGTAATTATTCTAAAGTTAAATATTAATTAAATATTTTTATAAAGGGTGATTCCACTGGCTTCATTTCAATTGTGAAAACCATTGATCATCTTCCTTGAGGTATGCAGTATTCCCAATGCCTTGTTCTAGTCATATCATTTTATACTGGAAATAGGTTTTCGGGAAATAGATAAAATATTAAATTACTTTTGAATAGATACCTTCAGAAAACAAATACCTAATGCAGTTGTAACTATTTATGATGTCAAGATTTTCCTGCCCTAACAAGAAAATATTCAAGAGAAATTAAAGATTTGTAAAAATGAAATAAATGCCTCTTTTGAAACAATGAACTTACAAAATGATAACGTTTGATGCAATGCTTTCAGAGTTTAATTGGAAACCATAGTCACTGAAGGTAATTTGAAATATGACTGTAAATCTTGTGAAAAATCCTCATCTATAGCAAGTCCTTTACTTCATTAATCCTTAGAAATTTCATATACAGGAAAAAAGGATTTTGGATACACTGGAAGTAATGAAATCTAGAGTAAATTTTTCCCTCTATAAAGTAAATCTGTATATATCTTCTGTTGTGTCCTCGTTTCAATTCTTTCCTTTCAGATTTGGTGTGGGGGCAGTTTCTCACAGGCTGGCTTCTTGTAGTAAGTAGGTCTTGCCCCAGATTTTCTTGACATGAAATTTATAACTTTTCCAACTTTGAAGATTATATCAGTCAAATTATGTGTCATGTACTTAGTTTGCAAAGCAGAGAAATATGAGTAATATATTTAACCTTTAAAATAAAATTAATATGTAAGTGACATGTTGTTGTACATATCAGAACTGACTCAAAGCTGGCACTCCAGTGGGTTTTCAGAGGCTGTAAATAACACGGGAGGAGTATGCCTATCTTTCTCCTGAGGAGCAGCTCATGACATCTAATCACCTGCTTTTGGATTGCCAGCACAGCTCCTTACTCACTAGACCACCAGAGCTCCCTGTATTTTTATATCCATATCTGTTTCTCCACAACTCATCTGTCAGGTTGCCATGTGATGGTATAGTGCATGTTGCTTCAATATTGGAAGTTTTGACATAGGTATTTAAAATACCTGCAGGGTCACCATGGTTTCAGTGGCGCTTCTAGACTAAGACAGACTAAGCAAGGCGCACTGTCCACTTCTGAAATAACAGCCCTTCAAAGACTCTATGGAGAACAGAAGAACATTGTTGGATATAATGCTGGAAGATGGACCCCTCAACATGGAAGGCACTCAAAATGTGACCGGGGAAGAGCAGCCTCAAAACTGTCAACCATAATGTGATCATTTGGCATAATAAAGATTTAATGGCGTGAAGGATCTTCCTTTGCTGATGTGGGAAGATTCAAAATGAGAATAGTTGCAAACATCCTTTAATAATTAGTTCATGAGACCTTGTTGAGGTTGTTGCTGTTAGGTGTTTTCAATTTTAATTGTATTCATGCAAAACCTCTACCTAGACCAAAAAGCTGTTGTCTGAGCAGAGCAAGGAAACAAACAGTGCATGGTTTAAAATCAGAAAAGATGAGTTTCATCCTTTCTCCATACCTGTTTAATCTGTATGTGAGCAAATCTGTCAAGAAGTTGGACTTTATATAGAAGAATGTGAATCAGGATAAGAAGAAGACTCTTCAAGAACATGCATTACACAGATGACACAATCTTTCATTGAAAGGCAGAAGGACATTAATTGCTTGCTGCAGAAAATCAAAGACTACAGCTATCATACAGATTAAATCTCAACATCAAGAAGACAAAAGTTCTTAACCACTGGTCCAATAGACAGTATCTAGATAGATGGAGAAAAGATTGAAGTTGTCCATGATTTCACCTTACTTGTATTCCCAATCCACAACCTTGATGCAAGCAGTAAAGAAATAAAAACCAAGTTTCTTTGGAAAAATCTATTGCCAAGGAACTGTCTAAGGTGCTGAGAAGCAATGATGTCACTTTAAAGACTAAGATGAACCTGACTCAAGCCATAGTCTTTTCAGTCTCTTCCTGTGCACCTGAAAATTGGACCATGAATATGGATGACAAAGGAGGAATCAATGCCTTTGAGTTGTTGTGTTGGAGAAGAGCACTGAATATTCAATGGACTATCAAAAGATAAAGCACATTTATCTTGCAGATAGTATTATCAATACTTAGAGGCAAGAATGGTGAAGCTTCATCTCACAAACTTTGGGCATGCTGTAAGGAGGTATGAGTCCTTGGGCAAAAACAGCATTCTTGGAAGGGTGGAGGTAGCAAAAGAGAGAATGACTCTCAACAAGATGGACCAACACACTGATTATATCAATAGGCTCAAGTATATTAGAGATGATGAGGATGGCATAAGATAGGGTAGGTTTCAGATCCATTGTTCATAGGGTCACTATGACTGATAATTGATTCATTGTGATTCAGAGGAATCTAATAACAACATATGTAATTTATTGGAAGCTCTGGTGGCCTATTATTTAAGGAGCACTGACAACCCACTGATAGGCAGTTTGATTCACTGACTTCTCCAAGGGAGAGAGATGGGCAATCTCTTCCCATGAAATTTACAGTTCTGAAACCCTCTAGAAGGCCGACTATGAATTGGTTCTGACTTGATGATACACAACAATGACACAAAACAACATAAATACTTTATTGTTAGTTGCCATTAAGTCAATTCCAGCTCATGGTGATCCCAGGTGTATAGAAGAGAATTAATTGCTCCATATGCTTTCAAGGCTGTGACCTTTCCAAAGCTGAGAGTCAAGCCTGTCTTCTGAAGAATCCATGAGTGTGTCTGAACCACCAATAATTTTATTAGTAACCATGACATCATTACTTGCATAGATTAAGTAATATATAGGTAATACTTTCATTTTAATCTTTATAATATAGATCAGTTTTACAGACCACATTTCTTTCTGGGATTGGCAATTTGGTGTTTAATCAATAATGGAAAATTGTCTTTTTATAGTTTCAAAACTTTATTTTCAAGAAATTATTTTAAAATGTGACTTTAAAAAGTTCTTAAAAGGGAATTGTGAGGTTTTGGGGTTTTTTTTAAGGCTCTAGCATGTTATCACAAGGAAATGTAAATGACTTGCTTAATTTTCTTTAAGCTGTAACAAATGTGTGAAAAAAAAAGAACTGTTAAAACGGGAATATCCTTTCTATGGCACGTTGCTGTCTAGGTTTAAAATAATACTACATAAAAGTCAGAAGAAAATGTTAGAATTATATCACAGAAGCTCTACTGTTCAGAGAATAGACTTGGCGCACACTTTATGTGTGAAGTATGAAAGGTTCTGTGGAAAGGATTTGAGTTTCAGAGCAAGGGGAAATGTCAGAGCCAGATTGAGTAAAATGAGAATGAGAAATAACAATAGCAGCATCCCCATTGTTTCTTTCTACAGCACTCATGTTTTGATTAGTGTTCCTATCTTACAGTAACTGCCAAAAGGCAGGAAACAATAAAAGAAAAATGTACAGATATATCTATTTGTGTAAAATCTCTACAAAGTGAAGGTTGTGTTAGAGAATAAGTATTGTAAAGAGACCTAAAATTTTGACTTGGAAAAATTCATGGAAAGGGGCACCATTTATAGAGACAGAGAACATGGGAAAAAAACAGATTTGAAAAGTTAGAAATAAAGCTTTGAATTAAATACTTAATTGTTTTATGTCTTGAGTTTAAAATTGGAAAAGATACCCAGAAGGATTCAAGTTGATCTGAGGTACATTATTTTGTCCCCTTGTTTTGTGGATTATGTTACTTGTCTGGTAGTATTATGTTAAATACAAGTTAATGAAGTGAACATGTGGGTCTTGTTCCTAATCTTAGGAGAAAGGCTTTTAATCTTTCAGTGTGTTGTTGTTGGAAGCCATCATATCAGTTCTAACTTATAGTGACCCCCATGCACAAACACTGTGAAGTCCTGTGTCATCCGCCAAGTCATTGCAATGATTGAGCCCATCAGTGCAGCCACGATGTCAAACTATCTTGTTGAGAGTCCTCTGCTTTACTAAGCATGTTGTCTTTCTCCAGTGACTGGTCCCTCCTGAAAGATGTTCAAAGTTAGTGAGGTGAAGTTTCATTGTCTCTTCTTCTAGGAGGTTGTACTTATTGCAAGAACAATTAGTTTTTCTCTTTCTGAGAGTCCATGCCAAATTTAATATTCTCCAATCCCTATAATTCAAATACATCAATTCTTCCTTTGTGT
>NW_006399789.1:21112682-21115040 GCF_000299155.1 Elephantulus edwardii
GTTCATAGGGTTGCTATGAGTCTTACTTGGTTCAATGGCACCTAACAACAACAACATATTGAGGTAGGTCCTTTTTATCCCAGTTTAGTTAACATTTTAATAATAAAAATCTCATATTACATGTATTTTCTGCACCAATTGAGAGGATTTTATGCAGCTTCTTTCCCTTCACTCTATTATGTTGGGCATTGCATTGATTGATTTTCATTTGCTGAATCATCTTTGCATTTCAGGGATAAGTCCTACTTTATATTGGCATATAATTTCTTTGAAAAGCTGATGAACATAGTTGACTAATATTTTCTCGATTTTTATACCTGTTTTAATTCATAAGGGATATTGGACTGCTGTTTGTTTGTTTGTTTTTAATTTACAATGTAGTTGTCTAACTTATATTAGTCCGATGCTGAACTCACTGAGTGAATTAGGAATTGTCCTTTCTTCTATAATTACCCTCTCCCACATGTTTCAAACTTCTCATTATTGAGAGATTTTGTATTAATAACAGAATATCATTAGTTTCTCTATGGGAATTCACATTTTCTCTTTCTTTAAAGATATTTTCTAAGTTTTATGTGTCTAGCAATTTATCCATTTCATGTAAGTTATCTGATTTTTTGGCATCCATAGGATTATCTTAATTGCTTTTGTTTTTGTAAAATCTGTACTGATGACTCCACTTTTTAAAAAATTCTGTTAACTTCAATCATCTTTTTCTCAATTTAATTGACAGTTTGTGAATTTCCTTGATTTCTACAAAGAATCACCTTTTAAGTTTTGTGGGGTTTTATTTCTTGGGTTTGTTTTTTTGTTTTGTTTTTTTTTATTCTCTATTTCAGTTCTCTCTACTCCAAATGTTCTTCCTTCTGCTAGCTTCAGCTTTAATTACTCTTATTCCCCACCCCTGACCCCCAATTCCCTTAGGTTAGTTACTTTCATTTCACCACCCACCTCATCTCTTCAATTATAAATATTTTTTATTGGGGCTTTTATCTGCCTTTTATATTATATATTCTTATTGGGCCCCCCCTCCCCCCGCATCTCTTGAGTTTTGGCCTATAGCTATTTTACATTTAATTTATCTCACAGTATTTTCTAATATATTTGTTGTTGTGTACCGTTGAGTCAGAACCAATCCATAGCTGACCCTCCAGCAGGTTTTCAGAGGCAGTTAATGGAGCTGCTGGTGGCCTCAAACTTCGTGGCTTAGTTATTGCAGCACAATTTCTTGCTAGTTGCCATTCCTGGAACTAGATGTCGAAGAGAATTAAAATACAGATTCAGAATCAAGATAGAGTAAGCTATGCTAGAACTTCTAGATATATTGGATGCAACTGATAACCCACAAACCACCTTCCCATTTAGCTGTTGGATACTCTCATCTGATAAGAAAATAGGAGACGATTACATACTCTCTGAAAGTCACTGAAAATCATGGTCTAAACAGTTGACACATAACTTTACCAGTGTGTGTGTGTGTGTGTGTGTGTGTGTGTGTGTCTTGTTCATTTATTTCATAAAAGATATCCTCTGGACCAAATATCAAACAATTCCCTCTAAATCTTTCCAGTTCTTGTTAGGCTGATTTTAAAAAAGAGAAATATCCACATTCCAGAACTGGGTCTCAGTCTTCCAAGAATGAAGTGGGGAGGAGAATAAAGTTTAACCGAAATGATGGTTTTGAATGGGAACTAGAAATATGTTACAGTTATACAGTCCAACGTAAAACCAGTGGAGTTGGAAAGTTACAAAATAATGAGAGTGACACTGACTATAGGAAGGAAACTCTTTTAGATCTTCAGTAGCTAGGGTAGTAGGGACTCTCCCCCTGAACCCATCTATGCTTACCCCTGGATTCATCTTTTCTGGACAAAACTACCATAGTTTTTACCACCTCAAGCACTTCATCACTGCCTAGGTAGCCACTTTTGTCATAGCCTCTGTGGCCACCTCCATAATCATCTCCATAACTATCCATGTGAGAGCTTCCTGGTATTTTTCCTTACACATCAGGTTTAGAAGCCTTTTACACTCCAAGAGAAGTTCATCTTGTCACATTCAGGATTTGGACACTTCCAGTGTTCTCTTTTGCTACCACTATCTTCAGTGATGGACCCTTTAGATGCCCAGCTTTCTGCCAGTGAGGCTCCTTCCACCCTGTCTGCGTGGCCTGTGAAACGAATGCCGCACGGTTTGGCGTCTGACTGGAAGAGATCTGTATTTGTTCCTATCCCAAAGAAAGGTGACCCAACAGAGTGTGGAAACTATGGAACAATCTCACTGATTTCACATGCAAGCAAGATTTTACTGAAGATTATCCAAAAATGACTGGAAAAGCACATCAGCAGAGAACTGCCA
>NW_006399789.1:21116325-21118323 GCF_000299155.1 Elephantulus edwardii
GACTCGACGGCACATAACAACAACAACAACCTTCAGTGAGGATCCTTCTTGGCCGTTGGCACTCCTCCTACCACTTCCATGACCTTCATGGCCATTGGTCCTCCCTGCCGTTGGCCTCCATGACGATTGCCACCACTATCATGCTGGTCAGCTTACCATGTACCAAAAGAGATCTTGATAAAATTCCCAGATAATTCTTCACCATCAAACAAGTCAATATCAGCTTTAAGCAGAAAGAAGACCATTGTTTGTCTCTACATTCTGCTCACTTATTTCTCTGTCGGTGTGCAGATTAACAGTAGGTTACTTTGTTTTCTTACTTGTCTTAATAATATTTATCTGCTTAATTTAACCATCCTGAAAAAAAAAATCCTCACCACTGGGCCAATAGGCAGCATCAAGATAGAGAAAAATAGAAACTATCAACAATTTCATCTTACTTGGGCCTCAATCAATAACTTTTGTACCAGTAGCCAAGAAATCAAAAGACATGTTGCACTGGGAATATCTGCTGTCAAGACATTTCCAAGTTGCTAAGAAGCAATTTCAGTTTATATACTAAGATGTACCTTATTCAAACCATGGTCTCTTCAATTGTTTCCTTTGCATCTGAAAATTGAACAGCCAATAAGATTGACAGAAGAATTGATGCTTTTGAACTGTGATGTTGGAGAAAATTGCTGAGTATCCCACGGACTAAACAATCTTTGTGAACATATATCCAGAGTGCTCCTTAGAAGGAAGGATAGTGAACCTTTGTCTCTCTTACTTTTGTATGTTGTTAGAAGGGCCTAGTCCTAGGAAAGGAACATACTGCTTAGAAAGGTGAGGGATCAAAGGAGAGAAAGAACCTCAATGAGATGGAGTGATACAATGATTCTAATAATGGGCTTGAATATATCAGAGATGTTGAGGATCGCACAGGATCCAAAGTTTAGATCAGTTGTTCATAGGGTCACTATGAATTATTGTTGGCTCGATTGACATCTAACAACAACAACAACAACAACAATATCACTGAAGGATTCATTTATAACATTTTCACCTAGACTTTGTACAAGGATGGTATTTTCATTTAAATTATCTGTTTCAGAGTTGTAGTGTGATCTTTTGTCCCAAGGATCATTAAATTTATTGAGGTTACAATGGCCATGTCATATCAGCCCATGCTTCCCCTACTTCCATAGCCATTTCACAACCTCTGGGTTCATAGCCACCACTGTTGTGGCTATGGTTACCCCCACCTTAATGACTATGATCACATGGTCCTGTAAACCTCCTCTTTATCCAGCACCAGCATATTGGCTCTGATCATCATAGCCACTTCCACACGTGGAGAACTTATGTTGGACATTGTTACCTGTACCTCCTTTTCCACTGCTCCTGTGGTATTGATTCTGCTGTCCATTGCCCTGAGGGAAATTGTAGGTGCTTTGCTGCTGTCCACCTAGCCAGATGGTTGGCCATAGCCCCACTCTAGGGCTGCCCATAGCTGCTGCTCCGACAACTGCTTCCATGGCTTTCCAATGAACTGCTGGGAGTTGGCTGCAGGCCATAGCGGAGACAGGAAAACTGTTTTCCATAAGACGCATTACAACTCTAGTTACTGTTATAACCACAGTTGAGCTGTTTCCCAGGGGAGCTGACTGGGTGCCACAGACTTTGCTCTGAGTCTGGAATACAGCTTCCAGGGCCATGCTCAGAACTGTCTGCTGACCTCTAAAACTCAGTTGTCTGAAATACTGATTTCTCTTCTGGAGGATGTGAAGGCTGGAATAGGCTCTGTAATTTAGGGTAGTTTAATGAGTACAGTTGTTGGATGCTATGTCCGTACACATGTACACAAACCTTACTGTGTAGGAAGCAGTTGAAAATACCAGTGCTTGGATAAGATAGAAATATTTTAGTCTTTAAATTAACATCCTTGCTCTGTAGCACTCTGGATAGGCCCTTGACAGTGGATTTCCCCAATACAGCACATCTTTTGATTTCTTTTAT
>NW_006399789.1:21124853-21126672 GCF_000299155.1 Elephantulus edwardii
GCGTTCCCCCGGCTGGCGGCGTCGCCCTCGCGCTGCCCTCCCATCTTTTGATTTCTTGACTGCTATTACTAAGGGTATTGATTATGGATCCAGTTATCATGTTGTTGTTTATTGGTCCAGTGATGAGGATTTTTATTTTCCTGATGTTGAAATGCAATCCATAGTCTTTGATCTTCTGCAGTAAGTGCTCTAAGTCTTCTCCACTCCCTGCAAGAATAGTTGTGTTACCTGCACAACACAGATTGTTAATCAATATTCTCCAACCCTAATGCCACATTCTTCTTCACAGGATCCAGTTCCTTGAATTATATGTTCAACAAACATACTGGAGAGATAAGGAGAAGTGATATAACCCTGATGCTCACCTTTTTTTATTTTAAACCATGCAGTATTCCCTTGTTCTGTTTAAACCACAGTTCTTAGTCTGTGTATCAATTTTGCATGAACACAATAAATGCTCTGATATTCCCATTCTTCTCAATGTTAGACATAATGTGTTAAAAAGTGAAAAGCCTTTGCATAATCAATAAAGTATAAGAGCTCTTCTTGATATTCTGTAAGCCTCATTTGGATATTCTCTGCTTTCGGCCACCACCCATCTGACATCTGCAATGATATCCCTTGTGATAAGTCTTCTTTGAATCCAGCTTGAAATCTCTTGCAGTTCTCTGTCAATGGACTTTTCCAGCTGCTTCCACATAATCTTCAGCAAAGTTTTACTTGCATATAATATTAATAATATCATTTGATAATTCCTACAATCTACTGGATCATCCTTCTTCAGAATAGAAACAAATATGCATCTTTCCAGTTAGTTGGTCAGATTGTTCATATGTCCAAGTAGAGATGACCTTATTATTTTTCTATTACTTGTTTTAATGGAAAGTATTTGCATTTTCCTTCACTGATAGGTTTCCATCTCATACATGTTTTATTGTCATTGTTATATGTACTTGAGTAATAACGTGTAATAAAGAGCAAGGACAGTATGGGGCAAACGTATCTGACCTTTACCTACCCCAGAAAGGGGAACAGTTTTCATCAACAGCACCCACAGCACTAAATCAATTCCCATAAGGTCAGATATGGCTCCCATGCTCCCACACATTTTGACTTGTCTCAACACCAATCTTACTGGGTTCAAAATCTGACACAATAGCTCACAGACATTACACAACATATATCAGGGAAGTCAAAGGGCTATACTTCAGGTCATTAGCACAATACAGTCCCTCAATCAGGACAGCTTCTGTAATGTGCTGGCAGGCATCTTAGCTTTGAGCCTCAAGACTTCAGACCAGGGTTGCCAACCTCTTAGTACTCCAATAATTGTTCTACTCCCAGTCCTCCAACAAATTTGAACAAAAGGCTTTTATCTCTGGTTCAACTGTATAGCAGTCCTAAGGTCCACTCCGTCTCATGTCAGGTCTCTGGTCCTCTACTTCAGCCATGGCTTTTGGTGCTTTAAGTCTAGCTGAGACAAGAGTGGTGAATGGCCCCAATGGGTGAATACTGCATGCCTGCTTCTTCTATGCTGGTGGTGAGACACTCAGATCTGCCCCAAGTCTGCTCAATTTAGCAGCTAGACTAGCCAATCTCCTTGAAAATAGGCTAAAACACACTATTCACATATTCCCACTCATACGCATGGCAAAACCAGTTCAATTGGCTGGGAATGCCATTTTGAACAATAAACCCTTAAAGGAACTGACTCACTGCTGACCCTCCAGTGTGTTTTCCAAGGTTGTAAATCACATGGAGAAGAGATTTACCATTTTTCTTTCTCCATAGTGGCAGCACAACCCCTTCCCATTAGGTT
>NW_006399789.1:21127567-21130057 GCF_000299155.1 Elephantulus edwardii
CATCTCTCTTAAAGCTAGGGATTTTGAACACTTTTTCATGTGTTTGTTCACCATCTGAACGTCTTCCTGGTGAAGTGTCTGTTTATATCCTGTGTCCATTTGTCAACTGAGTTGTTCACCTTTATCTTGTTGTGGCTCTGCAGTATTCTATAAATTCTAGATAAAAGTCCCTTATCTGAAATGTCATTGCCAAATATTCTTTCCCCAGTCCATGGCTTCCCTTTTTACCCTGTTGAAGAAGTTTCTGTACATGCATAAGGATTTTATTCTTAGAAGGTCCCATTCATCGATTTGATCCTCTCCTGGTTGTAGGTTTTTCAGGATGCTTTGAAGACTGTTTATGTTTAGATTAGGGGTCTAGAGCTTTTTTAAGCTTTTCTCTAGTGACGTTTACAGTTCTTGGTTTTATTCCTAGTTTTTGATCCACTTTGAGTTGGTTTTTGTATATGGAGTGAAGTGTGGATCTTGCTTGAGTTTTCTGCAGATAGTTTTTGAATTTTGCCAACATCATTTGGTTGTCGTTTTCCCACTTAACCTGTTACATCTCCTTGTAAAAAATCAGTTGTCCATAAGTAGTAGATGGGCTGATTTTTGGGTTCTTAATTCTATTCCATTGATCTATGTGCCTGTTATTATACCAGTATCATGCTGTCTTAATCACCATGGCAGTGTAGTAGGATTTGAAATCAGGGAGTGAGATCCCTCCTACTTCGTTTCTCTTTTCAAGGAGCTTTTTGCCTCTTTGGGTTCTCTTTCCATTCCAAATGAAATTGGAGATTGTCTTTTCCATCTGGTTGAAGAGTAGAATTGGTATTTGTATTGTGATTGCATTGAACGTGAAAACTGCCTTTGATAGTATTGCCATTTTCACAATACTGAGTCTTCCTATCCACTAGCAACGTATATTCTTCCATTTCTACAGGTCTCTTTTTACTTATTGTAATACTGTTTTGCAATATCATTACAATATCATTGATATCACATGCAAGCAAGATTCTGCTGAAAATTATCCAAAAATATTTGGAACAATATGTCAGCAGAGAACTGCCAAATGTGCAGGCTGGATTTAGAAGAGGTTGTGGTACTAGGGATATTATAGCTAATGTAAGATGGCTCTTGGCAGAAAGCAGAGAATACCAGAAGAATGTCTATTTGTACTTAATTGACTAAGCAAAGGATTTTGACTGTGTGGAACACAACAAGCTATGACTGACTCTGAGAAGAATGGGAATCCCAGAACATTTGATTGTGCTAATGTGAAACCTATACTTGGACCAAGAGACAGTTGTCAGAACAGAGCATGGAGACATTGGCTGATTCAAAATCAAGAAAGGGGTCCGTCAAGGATGCATTTTGTCTCCATAACTTTTCAATCTATATGCAGAACAGATCATCTGAGACGCTGGGCTGTATGAGGAGGAATGTGGCATTAGGATTGGTGGAAGAATCATCAACAACCTGCTTTATGCAGATGACACAACCCTGCACACTGAAACTGAGGAGGACAGAAGGGGTTGCTGCAGAAGGTCAAGGACTGCAGTCTTCAATATGGATTGAAGCTCAATATCAAGAAAACAAAGATTCTCACCAATAGGCCAATTGGGAGCATCAGTATGGATGGTGAAGAGATTGAGATAGTTAACAATTTTAGGTTACTTGGTTCCACAGTCAACACTCTTGGTACTAGCAGCCAGAAAATCAAGAGACAAATTGCATTGGGAAAGTTAGCTGTGAGGGACATCTCAAGAGTACTGAAGTGCAATGACTTCAGGCTGGAGACTAAGGTGCACCTGATCCAGGTTATAGTCTTTGCAATTAAGTGCTACGCATCGGAGAGTTGGATGATAGAAAGAAAATGGATGCCTGTGAGTTGTGGTGCTGGATAAGAGTGTTGAATATACCATGGACTGCTAGGAGAACAAACAGGTTTGTCCTAGAGAGGGTGAAGCCAGAATGTTCCCTGGAGTCAAGAATTCTGAAGCTTGGGCATGTTGCAAGGAGGGATTGGTCCTCAGAGAGGGACATCATGTTTGGGAGAGTGGAAGGACGGTGCAGGAGAGGAACACCCTCGATAAGATGGATCGATTCTGTGAGTGGAGTGGTGGGAATGAATGTGTTTGAGACAGCAAGGTTGGCACAAGATACAACGGTGTTTACAACTCTTGTACATAGAATCGCGAATGACTCAATGGCACAGAACAGCAACAACAATGTTTTGCAATTTTCTTTGAATAAATAGTTTTTGTTTCTGGTTGGATTTATCCCCAAGTATTTAATCTTGTGATTAACTATTGTGAAGGGTACTGTTTTTCTTAGCTCCACCTTATATTCTCTTTGTCACTGTAGAGAAATCCAATTGTTTTTGTATCTTGATCTTGTATACTGTCACTTTGCTGAATTGGTCAACTATGTCCAGTAGTTTTCTTGTTGAATCTTTAGGGTTTTCAAAGTACACTATCATATCATCTGCATGTTGTTGTTGTTATGTGC